>NC_135993.1:5389420-5457135 GCF_053455715.1 Rhinoraja longicauda
ATCAGGGGGTATGGAGAGAAGGCAGGTACGGGATACTGAGTTGTGGATGATCAGCCATGATCATACTGAATGGCGGTGCGTACAGGCTCGAAGGGCCGAATGGCCTACTCCTGCACCTATTTTCTATGTTTCTATGTTTCACTCACTGAGACTCTGGGGGGTGGGGGTTGGAGGGGGGGCTGGTATCCCCAGAGTCTCCAGGAAGACCCATGGGTCTTGTGAAGCTACTTCTTAAAAGTTTATGTCTGCAACTCTGCAGCCTACCTGTGCAGTCAATGCAAGCTCCCACCCACACACACACATGTGTTCTGGTGAGAAGGAACAAGGAACTGCAGATGCTGGTTAATACCCACAAAAGGACACAAAGTGCTGGAGTAACTCAGCGGGTCAGGCAGCATCTCCGGAGAGAGGGAATGGGAGACGTTTCGCATTGAGACACAGAGAGTGGTGAATCTGTGGAATTCTCTGCCACAGAGGGTAGTTGAGGCCAGTTCATTGGCTATATTTAAGAGGGAGTTAGATGTGGCCTTTGTGGCTAAAGGGATCAGGGGGTATGGAGAGAAGGCAGGTACAGGATACTGAGTTGGATGATCAGCCATGATCATATTGAACGGCGGTGCAGGCTCGAAGGGCCGAATGGCCTACTCCTGCACCTATTTTCTATGTTTCTATGAGACCCTTCTTCGGAACACACAAAGTGTGGAGTAATTCAGCGGGTCAGGCAGCGTCTCTGGAGGACATGGATAGGTGATGTTTCTGGGAGGGTCTGAAGAAAGGTCTCAACCCAAAATTGTTACCTATCACGAAGAGTGAAAGGCCTGGATAGAGTGGATGTGGAGAGGGTGTTTCCACTGGTGGGGGAGTCTAGGACCAGAGGGCACAGACTCGGAATAAAAGGACGTAACTTTTGAAAGGAGGTGAGGAGGAATTCCTTGAGTCAGAGGGTGGTGAATCTGTGGAATTCATTGCCATGGAAGGCTGTGGAGGCCAAGTCAATGGATATTTTTAAGACGTTGATTGACAGATTCTTGATTAGTGCGGGTGTCAAGGGTTATGGGGAGAAGGCAGGAGAATGGGGTTAGGAGGGAAAGATAGACCAGCCATAATTGACTTGTAGGACCTAAAACTGCAGATGCTGGTTTAAATCGAAGGTAGACACAAAATGCTGGAGTAACTCAACAGGTCAGGCAGCATCTCTGGAGAGAAGGAATGGGTGACGTTTCAGGTCGAGACCCTTCTTCAGACTGATGTCAGGGAAGGGGTCGGGACAAAGATAGAATGTAGTCAGAGACATGAAGGCTAGTGGGAGATCTGGGAAGGGGGGGGGGGGGAAGAGAGGGGCAGAGGAACTAACTGAAGTTATTTTGAAGTAGACTTGATGGGTTGAATGGCCTAATTCTGCTCCTATAACGTGAGATGAACCATCCATGTTGTCTAGAGATGCTGCCTGACCTGCTGAGATACTCCAGCACTTTGTGCCCTTATCTGTTTTGGTGTGTGTTGTTGAAGATAAATGTTAGCAGTAGAGTTGCTGCCTTACATTGCCAGTAGCCCTGGGTTCGATCCTGACTACGCACGCTGTCATAGAAACATAGAAACATAGAGAATAGGTGCAGGAGGAGGCCATTCGGCCCTTCGAGCCAGCACCGCCATTCATTGTGATCATGGCTGATCGTCCCCAATCAATACCCCGTGCCTGCCTTCTCCCCATACCCCCTGATTCCACTAGCCCCTAGAGCTCTATCTAACTCTCTCTTAAATCCATCCAGTGAATTGGCCTCCGCTGCCCTCTGTGGCAGAGAATTCCACAAATTCACAACTCTCTGGGCGAAAAAGGTTTTTCTCACCTCAGTTTTAAATGGCCTCCCCTTTATTCTGAGACTGTGTGTGGCCCCTGGTTCTGGACACGCCCAACATTGGGAACATTTTTCCTGCATCCAGCTTGTCCACTCCTTTTATACGGAGTCTGTACGGAGTTTGTACGTTCTCCCCGTGACCTGCGTGGGTTTTCTCCAAGGTCTTCGGTTTCCTCCCACACTCCAAAGACGTGCAGGTTTGTAGGTTAATTGGCTTGGTAAATGTAAAATTGTCCCTCGTGTGTAGGACAGTTAATGCGCGGAGATCGCTGGTCGGTGCGGACTCGGTGGGCCGAAGGGCCTGTTTCCACGCTGTATCTCTAAATTTCGAAAGTAAATTTACCCCCACCCCCTGTTTTGTTCAGTAATTCGAGTTTTACACTTCTACCATAATAAAGCAACCGGCAAAGGGGAAATATTAAAATACTGTTTTTAACATTATTAGTTTAAGTTCAAATAACAATGATAATACCACATGATAATGTTATTTCACTTATTTGTGAACAATCATTAGTATACCAGAACCAAACACACATTTAGTCAACGAAAACACATCAAACAACATTTGTACCTCTATACTAAATAATTTTTATTAAAATTATAATTGAAAAAAATATGTTCAAATCCAGATTCAACAAATTTCCCCTCGGGGGTAAATTTACCCCAGGTTGGGAACTCTTGCTCTAAACTAAACTCAACTTGGTCATGCAATGAGAAACATCCGAGAAACATCTCTCTGTTCCACTCAGAGAGGAATATGTTTACTGCTGAAACAGAATTCCCATCGCCAACCATCAAACTGGGTGGTGAGCTACAACATTCTCTTCCAACGATACAGACCAAAGCTCTCTGCCACCTCAGAACTCCTGGACTTCTCACTTCCTGAACACCACCTCTGACAACCATTCTTTTGGTGTCCTGGATGCTCAGCAAAGAAATTCCTTGGAGCTCCAAATGAACCAATTTTCCCCCTTCCCCCTCCCCTTCCACCTCTATCCCTTCGTCTGGCTTCACAGTTCAGTTTATGTTTGGTTTAGAGATACAGAGTGGAGACAGGCCCTTCGGCCCAACGATCGCCAGACACTAGTGCTATCCTACACACACGAGGGACAATTCGTAATCTTTACTGAAGCCAATTAACCGACAAACCTGCACGTCTTTGGAGTGTGGGAGGAAGCGGGAGAACCCGGAGAAAACTCACGCAGGTCACGGGGAGAACGTACAAACGCTGGACAGACAAGTTGCCATAGTCAGGATCGAACCCGGGTCTCGGGCCCTGAGAGGCAGCAACTCTACCGCTGTGCCACCGTGCCGCCTTGAACTCCTGAACTTATCACCCCCTGAACGTTATCACCGATAACCATTCTTTTGGCTCCCTGGATGCTGAGCTCAGAAATTCCTTGTCACCCCACATGAACTTGCAGCCATTTTCCACCTTCCCCCCCCCCCCCCGAAACGTCACCCATTCCTTCTCTCCCGAGATGCTGCCTGACCCGCTGAGTTACTCCAGCATTTTGTGTCTACCTTCAGTGGAAGGGAGGTTGGTTTGTCTGATGGTCTGGGCTACGTCCATGGACTTGCAGCCATTTCCCCCCTCCCCCCCCCCCCCCCCCCCGCTTCTTCCACCTTTATCCCTTCCTCTGGCTTCACAATTCGTTCATCTTTTATCCTTACCTCACATCTTTTGTCTTTTCATCGCTGGCTTTCGTCCATCTATCTGCAAACCAAAAAGAAAACATTCAGGTTTATCCACCTAATATTTAGACAATAGACAATAGACAATAAGTGCAGGGGTAGGCCATTCAGCCCTTCGAGAACCTGCAAACTCCATTAAAGCAGCACCTGAGCTTAGGATCGAACCTTGGTTTCTGGCGCCGTGGGGCAGCAGCTCAACAAGCTGGCTCTGGAGGTACGCGTTTTCAAACTACTGTACCTCTGGCCCGAAGGGGAGAAGAGAAGAGGGTGAGACTGGTCCTTGATTATGCTGGCGGCCTTGGTGAGGCAGCATGAAATGTAGAAGGAGCCAATGGAAGGGAGCAGGAAAAAAAAATGCAGATGCAGGCTCGACCAAGTAGACACAAAATGTTGGAGTAACTCAGCGGGTCAGGCAGCATCTCGGGAGAGAAGGAATGGGTGACGTTTCGGGTCCCGAAACGTCACCCATTCCTTCTCTCCAGAGATGCTGCCTGACCCGCTGAGTTACTCCAACATTTTGTGTCCACCTTCAGTGGAAGGGAGGTTGGTTTGTGTGATGGTCGGGGCTACGTCCACAAATTCTCTGCAATTTCTTGTGGTCTTGGACGGAGGGAGCTGTTCCGAAACCATCTCAATAAGATGCTTTCCAGGGCGCATCTGTAGAAATTGGTGAGGGGTTGTTGGGGACGTGCCTAACTTTCTAACCCTTCTAATGACCCACAATCAATATCATTACAGTAGATCATCTGGCCATTATCATATTGCTGTATGCGGGAGTTTGTTATGTAAAAATCAGCTCCATACTTCTGGTGATAATAGTGACTTTACCATGATTATTGACCGTGACATCCTCTGTCTTGTGAAAGGTATAGAAATGAAAATTCTGTTCCGTTTTCTGAAGTATCTGCTAGCTCACTGTGATTATGAGTCACCCTCTTGGAAAAGTCATTTGTTTCTGTCTACTTTCTTCTAATCGAATAAACTGTAACATTGGTCACGTTATGTGTCCGACGTTAGATTTTTTGGGTGAAATCTTTCAAATTTATTCGCAATTCAGCGATGCGCTTTCCGAATCGTTCAAAGTTCATGTGTAGCAAATTACATCAGTAACTAAGGGATCAATTGCATTGCAAATAAAAACCTTTCACAGGCTATCAATCAGAACTCAGGAAGTACCAACACTTAAGTCAGGCTCGACCAAGTGGACCCGTTGGGCCCAAACCTCTCCTGCATTGGTGCAGCACCCTCTCCTCCCCCCCTCCCTTCTCCATTGCCCTCTCCCCTCTCCCCTCTCTCACCCCTCCACTCTCTCACCCCTCACCCCCTCCCTCCTCCTCCCCCACCCCACCCTCCTCCCTCCCCTCCACCCCCTCCCCTCTCTCACCCCTCCCCCCTCCCTCACCTCTCCCCCCCTCCCTCACCCCTCCCTCCTCCTCCCTCCCGTCCACCCCTACCCCTTCCCTCCCCCTCCCTCCCCCTCTCCCTCCCCCTCCCCCTCCTTCCTCCTTCCCCTTCCCCTCCCTCACCCCCTCTCCCTTCCCTCACCACTCCTTCCCCCCTCCCCCCTCCCTCACCCCTCCTTCCCCCCCCTCCCTCACCCCCCCTCCCTCCCCCTCCCCCCCTCTTCCCCCCTCCCTCTGCCCTCCCTCTTCCCCCTCCCCCCTCCCCCCGGCAGTCTGAAGAAGGGTCTCGACCCAAAACGTCACCCATTCCTTCTCTCCAGAGATGCTGCCTGACCCGCTGAGTTACTCCAGCTTTTTGTGTCTACCCGGGAGGCGGGTTGCTAGGCAACCTCCATTAGGTGGTGCCGGGGCCTACGGGCCTACACTGTCCACACCGCACCTACACTGTTCGGAAGGTAGGCACAGGTTTTAACCAGCACCTGCAGTTTTTTTCCTACCACAGTGTCCGGGCCTACAGCGGCCCCTGAGCCCAATACGGGACAAGGGCAGTCCCGTACGGGACAAACCAATTTAGCCCAAAATACGGGATGTCCCGGCTAATACGAGACAGTTGGCAACCCTAAATGGAACAAACAAATAATTATTGTGAATATATGCTAACCGTTCACACAAGAGTTGGCAATCATTGCGGATTGGTCTAATTTGGTATTGGATAAAGAAAGTTATTACTCATTACACTTCATTGCAATGTAATTAATTAGCATTAGTCACATTAATACTGTTTATAGGAACTGGAAAACTCATAAATTATTCCTACTGTCAGGAACTGGTAATGAAAGATTATTCCCAGCAAACCAGCTATTTACAAAATGTTCAGGCACCACCCAAGTCATTGTACTAGTTTCACTGTCGTTTAGTTTCGTTTCGTTAAGAGATACAGCGTGGAAACAGGCCATTTCGGCCCATCAGGTCCGCGCCGACCAGCGATCCCCGCACACTAACACTATCCTACACCCACTGGGGAAAATTTTTACATTTACCCAGCCAATTAATCTACAAACCTGTACGAGTTTGGAGTGTGGGAGGAAACCGAAGATCTCGGAGAAAACCCACGCAGGTCACGGGGAGAACGTGCAAACTCCGTACAGACGGCACCCGTAGTCGGGATCGAACCCGGGACCGTTGCGCCACTGTGACCGCCCTATTAATGCTGGTAATAGGAACTGGAAAGCTCTGAAATTATTCCTACTGTCTGGAACTTGTTATGAAAGATTATTCCCAGCAAACCAGCTATTTACAAAATGTTTAGGCCACAACCTAGTCATTGTACTAGTTTCACTGTCGTCTTGCTGAGTTTCATTGTCTGTCTAACTCATTAACACCGAGCCCACAGCCAACAATGGACCATTTCTTTGGTGATCGTTACTTTTTTGCACTTTTTTCAGTTATTGAAATGCTATTTAGAAACATAGAAAATAGGTGCAGGAGTAGGCCATTCGGCCCTTTGAGCCAGCACCGCCATTCAATATGATCATGGCTGATCATCCAAAATCAGTACCCACGTTCCTGCTTTCTCCCCATGTCCCTTGATTCTGTTAGCCCTAAGAACTATATCTAACTGTCTCTTGAAACCATCTTGAAACCATCCAGTGAATTGGCCTCCACTGCCTTCTGTGGCAGAGAGTTCCACAGATTCACAACTCTCTCTATATCACCGTCTCAGATCTCTCATTTCCCTCTCCCCTGACGCCCCCCTGACAGAAGGGTCTGGACCCGAAACATCATCAATTCCTTTTCTCCAGAGATGCTTTGAGTTAACCCTTTGAGTTACTCCAGCTTTTTGAGTCTTTTCACAAAATGTTGTTCCTCCATACGATTTATCTCTTTAATTAGACTTAGATGTTTCTTTTGTTTGGTGTTGGTTGTGATTGTATGTGTTATTGCATTTTTATTGATTATTCTTATTGGTTTTATTGTTGAACTGCGGGTAATTTTTCATTTCATTACACATTTATGTGTATGTGACAAATAAATTGACAATTGACTATTGACTATAAATGCATGGTAATTTTTTACTTCAGATTGCAGTTACTTGAAATGGCGGCCAGAGTTCTTAACTTCTCTATCTTCTACAGGTGTAAATAGATGAGGTGGCATCTGCATGCACGATACACCTTCCTGCCTCACGCCAGCTGTGCAACAGACTGCAGCGGCAATGTTTGAGAGAAGGAAAGAGCTGCCATCTTCTGCACTGGAGGATCTCGCTAACAGTGACAAGCGGGGCAAGGGAGGCTGATGGGAGATTAGGTGTGCATCGAAAGGCCTTTAACGATATTTACCGACATTAGTTGAGGGATAAATATTAGCCAAGAGACTCCAGCATCTTGGGAATATTTTACGTCATTCAAGAACAGGTCTGTGATTTATAATTAAATCTGAATCTTATTCAATTGCTGAGCTCTATTGCACCAAGGATTGACAAATTAGTTTAGTTGAGTTTAGTACAGGTTGGTGGGCTAATTGACTTCGGTGAAATTATAGGAAAATAACTGCAGATGCTGGTTCAAATTGAAGGTAGACACAAAATGCTGGAGTAACTCAGCGGGTCAGGCAGCATCACTGGAGAGAAGGAATGGGTGACGTTTCAGGTTGAGACCCTTCTTTAGACTGATGTCAGGGGAGGGGGGGGGGACAAAGATTGTCAGGGGAGGGGGCGGGACAAAGAGGTTCACCTGTACCTCCTCCAACCTCATCTATTGTATCCGCTGTTCCAGATGTCAACTTCTCTACATCGGTGAGACCAAACGCAGGCTCGGCGATCGTTTCGCTCAACACCTTCGCTCAGTCCGGTTTATCAAACCTGATCTCCCGGTGGCTCAGCACTTCAACTCCCCCTCCCACTCCCAATCTGACCTTTCGGTCATGGGTCTCCACCATTGTCATTGTGAGGCTCAGCGCAAATTGGAGGAACAGCACCTCATATTTCGCTTGGGCAGCTTACACCCCAGCGGTATGAACATTGACTTCTCCAACTTCAGGTAGTTCCTCTGTCCCTCTCTTTCCCCTCTCCCTTCCCAGTTCTCCCACTGTCTTCCTGTCCCCAACTACATCCTATCGTTGTCCCGCCCCCTCCCCTGACATCAGTCTGAAGAAGGGTCTCGACCCGAAACGTCACCCATTCCTTCTCTCCTGGGATGCTGCCCGACCCACTGAGTTACTCCAGCATTTTGTGTCTACCTTGGGTAAAATTATATATCTTCCCTAGAGTGTTGGATAGTGGTAGTGAATGGGTTTATTGTCAGTTGATGTGTTGATTCAATGGTCTGAAGGGCCTGTTTCCGCGCTGAATCTCTAAAGTCCAAAGTCGAAACATTAAGTCAGAATTATTTGGATAATTTGAGGCATAGAAACATAGAAACATAGAAAATAGGTGCAGGAGTAGGCCATTCGGCCCTTCGAACCTGCACCGCCATTCAATATGATCATGGCTGATCATCCAGCTCAGTAACCTGTACCTGCCTTCTCTCCATACCGCCTGATCCCTTTAGCCACAAGGGCCACATCTAACTCCCTCTTAAATATAGCCAATGAACTGGCCTCAACTACCTTCTGTGGCAGAGAATTCCACAGACTCACCACTCTCTGTGTGAAGAAATGTTATCTCATCTCGGTCCTAAAAGACTTCCCCCTTATCCTTAAGCTGTGACCCCTGGTTCTGGACTTCCCCAACATCGGGAACAATCTTCCCGCATCTAGCAGGAGCTATAACAGCATTTAAAAGGCACTTGGACAGGTAAATGGATAGGAAAGATTTAGAAGGCTGTGGGCAAATGAGACTAGCTTATATGGGTACTTTGGTTTGGTTTAGTTTGGCTTAGAGATACAGTGTGGAAACAGGCCCTTCGTCCCACCGGGTCCGCGCCGACCAGCGATCCCCGCACACTAACACTATCCTACAAACACACTAGAGACAATTTTACATTTTATACCAAGCCAATTAGCCAACAAAGTTGTACATCTTTGGAATGTGGGAGGAGCAGAAGATCTTGGAGAAAACCGACGCAAGTCACGGGGAGAACGTGCAAACTCCATACATACAACCCCTCTAGTCAGGATCGAACCCGGCTCTCAGGCGTTGTAAGGCAGTAGCTCTACCGCTGCGCCACCATTTTCATGGATGAGTTGGGCCAAGGGGCATATTTCCGTGACTAATTCTTTCAAAGATTCAGAAAATGCACATTGAGCAGAAGTTCAATTTAGTTTATTGTCACGTGTACCGAGATACAGTGAAAAGCTTTTGTTGCGTGCTAACCAGTCAACAGAAAGACACTACACGATTACAATCAATCCATTTACAGCGTGTAGATGCATGATAAGGGAATAACATTTAGTGCAAGGTAAAGCCAGCAAAGTCCGATCAAGGGGGGTCACTAAAGAGGTAGATAGTAGTTCAGCACTGCACTCTGGTTGTGGCAGGATGGTTCAGTTGCCTGATAACAGCTGGGAAGAAACTGTCCCTGAATCTGGAGGTGTGTGTTTTCATACTTCTGCACCTCTTGCCTGATGGGAGAGGGGAGAGGGCAGGATGCGACTGGTCCTTGATGATGCTGCTGGCCTTGCCGAGGCAGCGTGAGGTGTAGATGGAGTCAATGGTAGGGAGGTTGGTTTGTGTGATGGTCTGGGCTGCGTCCACAATTCGCTGTGATGTCTTGCGGTCCTGGATCGCAAGAGCTGTTCCCAAACCATGCTGTGATGCGTCCCGATAAAATGCTTTCCGTGACCTGCTTTGCTGAATTCTTCACCGTTTCTGGGAGCAGGCAGGTCAGGTTCGTGTTTAACATTACCAGAGCATGGAGCATCAAATGAGCGACATTCCTTCACCAGTGCACTGGAGTGTCAAATTAACTTGCATTTCTTACACCCTATTATAAACGGCACACCTACACGAAATCTAACTCAGAAATGATAGTGCTTCCATCTTTAGACTTTAGTCTGCTGTGTGGAAACAGTCCCTTCGGCCCATCGAGTCCGTGCCGACCAGAGATCACCCCGTACACTGGCACTACCCTGCACTCCATCGACAATTTACAGTTTGCAGAACCTACAAACCTCAACGTCTTTGGGACGTGGGAGGAAACCGGAGCACCCGGAGAAAACCCACGCAGTCACAGGGAGAATGTTCAGGCTCCACGTAGACACAATGATATTTAATATTGTATCAAATCCATTGCATTATTGATTTTGTTGGATTAATCAGTTATTAGGTTTTTGCATTAAGATATACACCGATCAGCCAAAACATTATGACCACTGACAGGCGAAGTGAATAACATTGATTATCTTCAAAAAATGCTGGAGTAACTCAGCAGGTCAGGCAGCATCTCGGGAGAGAAGGAATGGGTGACGTTTTGGGTCGAGAAACGTCACCCATTCCTTCTCTCCCGAGATGCTGCCTGACCTGCTGAGTTACTCCAGCATTTTGTGAATAAATCGATTTGTACCAGCATCTGCAGTTATTTTCTTATAACATTGATTATCTTGTTAAAATGGCACCTGTCAAGGGGTGGGATATATCAGGCAGCAAGTGAACAGTCAGTTCTTGAAGTTGATGTGTTGGATGCAGGAGAAATGGGCAGGAGTAAAGACCTGAGCGACTTTGACAAGGGCCACATTGATATGGCCAGACGACTGGGTCAGAGCATCTCTGAAACGGCAAGGCTTGTGGGGTGCTCCTGGTCAGCAGTGGTGAGTACCTACCGACAGTGGTCCGAGGAGGGACAAACCACAAACCGGCGACAGACAGGGTGTTGGGCGCCCAAGGCTCATCGATGCGCGAGGGCAACGAAGGCTATCCCGTCTGGTCCGAACCGACAGAAGGTCGACTGTGGCACAAGTCACAGAAAATTTTAACGGTGGTCACGGGAGGAATGTGTCACAATACACAGTGCATCGCACCCTGCTGCGTATGGGGCTGCACACGGAGGACCAACAGCATATTAGGCAGGTGGTCATAATGTTTTGGCTGATCGGTGTATGTGACCAGTGTACTGTGTACAAGTACCATTGATGATTGAGATCGAGTGATGCCACGTGTTCAATGTGATATGGAGAATCTTTGGAGTGTGGGAGGAAACTGGAGATCCTGGAGAAAATCCACGCAGGTCACGGGGAGAACGTACAAACTCCATACAGACAGCACCTGTAGTCAGGATCGAACCCGAGTCTCTGGCGCTGTAAGGCAGCAACTCTACCGCTGCGCCACCGTGCCACCTATCCATGTTCTCCAGAGATGCTGGCTGACCCGCTGAATTACTCCAGCACTTTGTGTCTATCCATGTTCTCCAGAGATGCTGCCTGACCCGCTGAATTACTCCAACACTTTGTGTCTATCCATGTTCTCCAGAGATGCTGCCTGATCCGCTGAATTACTCCAGCACTTTGTGTCTATCCATGTTCTCCAGGGATGCTGCCTGACCCACTGAATTACTCCAGCACTCTGTATCTTTCTCTGGCCTTGAACACACTGGGAGTTTACTCTGTATATGTTATTACATCAGTAAACCACAGAGAGAAAAACTATTGGATTAGTTGTGGAAGTTCAAGTCATTCTTGCATGTCTATCAGACTGAAGAGTCCCAACCTGAAACATCACCTATCCACATTCTCCAGAGATGCTGCCTAACCTGCTGAGTTACTGTGGCACTTTGTATCTATCTTCAGGATATTTTGTTGTAAACTGTGCTGAATCTGCTTTGTAAACCATGTCTAATCTCAGTGATATCACTTGTAGAATAACTAAAGACTCTAATTGTTGCAGCGTGATAATGATAATCTGTTGGCTGAGGGATAAATATTAGCCAAGAGACTCTGGAGCATCTTGGGAATATTTTACATCATTCAAGGACAAGTCTGTGATTTATAATTAAATCTGAATCTTATCCAACTGCTGTGCTATATTCCACCAAGAGGATGAACAAATGACTTTTTGGCATATCTTTCATTCATTGTTCTATATCATTCCACATCACCGTCTATATCTCTCATTTCCCCCTCCCCTGACTCTAGTCTGAAGAAGGGTCTCGACCCGAAACATCACCCATTCCTTCTCTCCAGAGATGCTGCCTGAGTGACTCCAGCATTTTGCATCTATCAACAAATTAATTTAGTTTAGTTTAGTTTAGTCTAGTCTCGGCTAGTCTACAAACCCGCACGTCTATCTACCTCATTGGAGACCCTCACACTATCTTTAATCGGACTTTATCTTGCACTAAGAGTTATTCCCCTTATTCTGTTTTTGTACACTGTGGATCTATGTCTATGGACTATCCCAACGTTTAAGAAACAGTTAGACAGGTACATGGATAGGACGGGTTTGGAGGGATGTGGACCAAACGCGGGCAGGAGGGTCTAGTGTAGCTGGGACTCGTTGGCCGGTGTGGGCAAGTTGGGCCGAAGGGCCTGTTTCCACACTGTATCACTCGATGACTCTAAGTGCCGAAGCTTCATGGACTCTGAGCATTGAGGCCGCACGTCTATGCTCACCGGGCAAATCCAAAGTTGCAAGAAGCCCAATCTGGTGCTCAAAAGAAATGCGGCAACTCTGGACACCTCTTTGGAATTCAGTTCTGAAGACCTGAGCAGAATGATCATGGGTAGGTTGGCTCCAGGGCTTCGAGGTCGTTTTGCAGACACCTTGAACAGAGAAGCCACGATTGGTGTCACCGCTTAATTGGTGGAGTTCAGCACCTCTTTTGACACCACTCTTGGTCGGACCCACTTTGCTCTTTATTTTTGTTTTCTCATCGTTGCCTTTCATGCACTCGAGCTGTGCACGTAATTAAACTCAGCACTTTTCCAAATCCCAGTGCATTGTTAGATACCAGCCTTGACAAAACATTTCACAAGCTTGAATAACTATTAATCAGTGAGGGCTTTTAAATTAAAAGCAAAAATTATAATCTGCGGGAGTGGAGTAATATCTTCCCATGTGCAAGTACAATAATCTAGTAATAGAATTTGCAGGAAATTAAAACAGTTTCACTGTTATAAATACACAGAGGATACCAGGGTTTAAAATTAATTGGCCGCAAGGAGGCTGTTTACAATTCGGCTACAAGTACAGCTCAGCATCACGGATTCTATGTTCTGTTATTTAACAAAATTACGCTGTTAATTGTCTCTCCGTTTGCAGTGAAGCACAGTTTAGCACTTGGTGAATGCTCAGGAGCTACTGCGCAGAGAAGAACATTTTCTCCGGAGGAGCTGGAAACTACACAAGGCACGGCCGAGGCAGCTCAGCCCACTCACAAACCCCCCCCGAACTTCAGTGTCCCCATCAGAGCTGAACCTACCTGTAGCTTCCAGGTTCAGGTTCCAAGAACCTGCTTGTTCCATACAGCCATTCAGCTATTAAACACGACAACCTCAAATAAGGTCTGAACTACATTGACTATTATTGCTATTATTGCAATATTATTGTTTGTTTTTTGTGTACTGTGTGTACTGTGCGCATATATATTTACACACACACATATATAAATATATATATATATATATATATACACACACACACGTATATATATACACACCTATATATACACACACGTATATATATAAAAGTGTGTATATATATATATATGTGTGCGTGTGTGTGTGTGTGTGTGAGCGTGTGTGTATGTGTGTGTATGAATATATATATATATATATATATATACATACACGGATATATATAATTCACATATCACTGTACCTTAATATCACTGTACTACAGTATTTGTGCACGTGGCAAAAAAAGACCTTTGAAACCTTTGAATATATATATGTGTATATATATATATATGTGTGTGTGTGTGTGTATATATATATATATATATATATTGGCCATAGACAATAGGTGCAGGAGGAGGCCATTCGGCCCTTCGAGCCAGCACCGCCATTCAATGTGATCATGGCTGATCATTCTCAATCAGTACCCCGTTCCTGCCCTCTCCCCATACCCCCTGACTCCGCTATCCTTAAGAGCTCTATCCAGCTCTCTCTTGAATGCATTCAGAGAATTGGCCTCCACTGCCTTCTGAGGCAGAGAATTCCACAGATTCACAACTCTCTGACTGAAAATGTTTTTCCTCATCTCAGTTCTAAATGGCCTACCCCTTATTCTTAAACTATGGCCCCTTGTTCTGGACTCCCCCAACATTGGGAACATGTTTCCTGCCTCTAAGTTGTCCAACCCCTTAATAATCTTATACGCTTCGATAAGATCTCTTCTCATCCTTCTAAATTCCAGTGTATACAAGCCTAGTCACTCCAGTCTTTCAACATATGACAGTCCCACCATTTTGGGAATTAACCTAGTAAACCTACGCTGCACGCCCTCAATAGCAAGAATATATATATATTTCCACACACAGAAGTATATAATCAAAGGTTTCAAAGGTCTTTTATTGTCACGTGTACAGGTACAGTGATACCTGTACCACTTGTGTGTGTATATATATCTATAATCAAATGCTGGAATACCTCAGCGGGACAGGCAGCATCTCTGGAGAAAAGTAATGGGTGACATTTTGGGGTCCTTCATCAGCAGTATATATACACACACACACACACGCACACACGCATACACACACACACACACACACACACACACACACGCACACACGCACACGCACACGCATACACACACACACACACACACACACACACATATATATATACAGTATATGTGTGAATATGTGCATATATGTACACACTGAGCCTTTTTTTCTCTCTCGTTTATTATCTTGTTTCCAGTGTACTATGTTTACATATTCTGGTGTGCTGCTGCAAGGAACAATTTCATTGTTCTGTCTGGGACATCTGACAATAAACCACTCTTGCCTCTTGACTGCCTCCCTCCCATTGCTGTCTGCTAGTCTTTATCAAGGTGACACCCCACCACCCTCTCAGGGGCAATTAGGGACGGGCAAGAAATGCTGGCCTTGGTAGCAACGCGAGCTCACCATAAATGATTGAGAGAAGTCCCCAGGCATTTTATAAGGTCAACATGGATAAAAACAGATTAGGAGATTCAATGCAAGTGCTTAAACCCTTGGCCAAAGGCATTTAAAAGGCATTTGGACACTAGGGTTGCCAACTTCCTCACTCCCAAATACGGGACAAAGGGTGTCGTCACCGCCCCGCGCCCCACGTGACCTCGCCCAGCCAGCGGCCACGTGCTCCCGCTCCACCAATGGCAGCCGCCATTTTGTGTCTATCTTCAATCCTGGCTTCCTCTCGGTGCGGAGTTTGCACGTCCTTTCTGTGACTGTTTCCCGTTTTCTCCGGGTGCTCCAGTTTCCTCCCGTATCTCAAAGACGCACGCGCATGTAGGCAGGTTAATTGGCATCTGCAAATTTCAGCTAACGTGTGGGTGAGTGGTAGAACCTGGGGGAGTTGTCGCGAATGTGGGGAGAAAAAAAGTGGATGTGGTACGAATGTTTCCAGTCCGAGAGAACCAGAGGGCACAGCCTCCGAATTAAAGAACACACTTTAGAATGTAGATGAGAAGGAATTTCGTAAGCCAGAGGGTGGTGAATCTGTGGAACTCATTGCCACAGATGGCTGTGGATGCCCAGTCAATGGGTATTTTTAAAGCAAAGATTGATCGGTTCTTGATTAGTAAGAGCATCACAGTTTAAGAATAAGGGGTAGGCCATTTAGAACGGAGATGAGGAAAAACTTTCTCAGTCAGAGAGTTGTAAATCTGTGGAATTCTCTGCCTCAGAAGGCAGTGGAGGCCAATTCTCTGGATGCTTTCAAGAGAGAGCTGGATAGAGCTCTTAAGGATAGCGGAGTCAGGGGGTATGGGGAGAAGGCAGGAACGGGGTACTGATTGAGAATGATCAGCCATGATCACATTGAATGGTGGTGCTGGCTCGAAGGGCCGAATGGCCTACTCCTGCACCTATTGTCTATTGTCTATTATTGTTATGGGGAGAAGGCAGGAGAATGGGGTTGGGAGCGAAAAATAGATCAGTCATGATTGAATGGTGGAGTCGACTAGATGGGCCAAACAGAACAATGCTATTCTTGCTTGCAGCAGCACAACAGAATATGTAAACATAGAACTCTGTAAACAATATAATAAATGGGAAAAAAATCTATATATATATGTGTGTGTGTGTGTGTGTGTGTGTGTGTGTGTGTGTGTGTGTGTGTGTGTGTGTGTGTGTGTGTGTGTGTGTGTGTGTGTGTGTGTGTGTGTGTGGTGTGTGTGTGTGGGTGTATGCGTGCACACACATATATTTTCACACACATATACACATGTCTGCAGAAGGGTCTCGACCCAAAACATCACCTATTCCTTTTCTCCAGAGATGCTGCCTGACCCGCTGAGTTACTCCAGCATTTTGTGTCTATCTTCTACATATATATTTATATATTTCTAATATATATTCCTGGAGTAACTCAGTGGGTCAGGCATATATATACTCATGTATGTCATACATGTACATAGGTATATATACAGGGTAGACACAAAATGCTGGAGTAGCTCACCGGGTCAGGCAGCATCTCTGGAGAGAAGGAATGGGTGACGTTTCTGGTCGAGACCCTTCTTCAGATGCTGCCTGACCCGCTGAGATACTCACGCATTTTGTGTCTACCTTCTGCAGTTTTTCCCCTAGGTATATATACACATACATACATATAAAAACAAACAAATAAACATCAATCGTGCAAAAGGACAAAACCAGTGCCCCCAAGTCGCTGTAATTCAGTTTATTTGGGGGTTGCGGTGTTTAATAGCCTGATGGCCGTGGGGAAGAGGCTGTTCCTGAACCTGGACGTTAGAGTTTTCAGGCTCCTGTACCTTCTTCCCGATGGCAGGGGTAAAATGAGTGTGTGGCCAGGGGTGACTCGAGAGGGAAAGATAATAATTAGAGGCATTTAATTAAGCAATCCCAGCACCAACACACTACCCTTCGCCATCACAGAAGTGTTGAGACGTCAGCGATGAATTGCATTAAACCGCATTCAGGAGCTGAACAAATTGATGGAGATTAAGTTACCGGCACAACTTGAATCTGATGTGCATGGAGCCCACCTAATTGCCAATCCTCCCACGGAACCGAGATCTAATTGTAGCAGCCAGCTTCTGAGGCAACCCCAGCACGAGAGAAATTAAAACACAAGCTCGGGATTAAAATGAATTAATGCCAGCCTATTTTGTGTAGTGGGCTTGTCGCAATCAATATTTCATAGAGTGTCATGAAGACTTTATCAAATATCATAAATACTTCATATGCACTGTGACAGCGAGAATTGATGATCTTTTCCCACAGAAGGAGACGGATTATTGCGATGTTTCCAGTTAGCATTTTATGATTCTACTGCCATTAGAATCATTACAGAGGGAGGAATCTATTCAGCTCTGAGTTGAAGCACCTCCTCAGTCTCAGCTAGGGTTGCCAACTGTCCCGTATTAGCCGGGACATCCCATATTTTGGGCTAAATTGGTTTGTCCTGTACGGGACCACCCTTGTCCCCATATTAGGCCCGGAGGGTGCTGTAGGCTCGGACGTTGTAGGCCCGGACAGTGTAGGCCCGGATGATGTAGGTCCGGACAGTGTAGGCCCGGACGCTGTAGGCCCGGGGGGTGCTGTAGGCCCGGACGTTGTAGGTCCGGACAGTGTAGGCCCGGACACTGTAGGCCCGAACAGTGTAGGCCCGGAGGCCCAGGGGCCGCCTAACGGAGGTTGCATAGCAACCCACCTCCCGGCCCGGGCGTCCGCCATTGGTGGGGCAGAAGCACATGGCCGCTGGCTGGGTGAGGTCGTGTGGGTCACGTGACGTCGCCTTGTCCCTTATTTGGGAGGGAGATAGTTGGCAACCCTAGTCTCAGCCCCCCAGCTCATTCCCAGCAGATTGTCCCCCCTCCTGTCTCTCAGTCCCGTAAAGGCCAGGTAACCTTCAAACAGGCCCACCGAGTCTGCACTGACCAGCGATCCCCGCACACTAGCACTATCCTACACACACTAGGGACAATTTTACATTTATACCAAGCCAATCTATCCCACCGCCCCCTTTTTCCCCTGTCCCCCATCTGATGCGCACCCGTTTCATAAGTTCATAAGTACTAGGAGCAGAATTGGGCCATTCGGCCCATCAAGCCCACTCCTCCATCCAATCATGGCTGATCTATCTTTCCCTCCAACACCATTCTCCTGCCTTCCCCCCCCCCTTAACCCCAGACGCCCTTACCAATCAAGAATCTGTCAATCTCCGCCTTAAAAAATCACCGTGCTGCCCTGTCTTGGGTGCACTAAGAATTTGGCCTTTTGTTCTGTTTTATACTATTATTGTTTAAAAAATAATAATTTAATATTTTTGGTTTGTTTTATCATGTTATCTATTCTGTGTTTAAGATCCTGTTCTGCTGCTGCAGGTACGAATTTCTTTGTTCCCTTTCCAGTACGTATGACTATTAAACACTATTGACTCTGACAGCTAATAATTTGTGTCTGTGTATTTGTTTGAGTCTTTGTGCCTGTGATGTTTGTGCAAGTGGGATTTGTCATTGTACCTACATCTTGCAATACTAGTTAGTGCATGTGACAATAGACTTGAACTTGTGTTGAAGTTTGCTGTAGGATCTTGACTCTTTCTTCAATTAGAGCGGAGCCCGACCTTACTGAGCTGCGCCGAAGAACAAGGATTCTTCCTGGTGTCGTGGATAATACTGATCAATCATGGGTTATCTCGTTGTTATCTGACTACTGCTTGTGAAAGATGCTCACTGCAAATTGTCTCTGGAGTTCGTAGCTGTGATAGAGACAGCACTGAGAAATAAGCCACTGGTTGTCTAGTTTAGTTTAGTTTAGAGATATAGCTTCGGCCCACTGAGTCTGCACTGACCAGCGATCCCCGCACACTAACACTATCCTGCACACACTAGGGACAATTTTACATTTATACCAAGCCAATTAACCTGTTCACCTTTGGAATGTGGGAGTAAACCAAAGATCTCAGAGAAAACCCATGCAGGTCATGGGGAGAATGTACAAACTCCACACAGGCAAGCACCTGTAGTCAGGATCGAACCCAGGTCTCTGGCGCTGTGAGGCAAGAACTCTAGTGGCTGTGAAGAGCTTTGCGATGTGCAAGGTGCTATAGAAATGCGGGTCTGTTTTTGTTGTGTTCTACGGTACTCAGAACGGTTACCAGTGACATTACAACCTTCTCAACATTCTCAATATGAAGGTGGTCAAGTCTTTGTATTGTTAGAAGGAATTGCAGATGCTGGTTTATACTGAAGATAGACACATAGAAACATAGAAACATAGAAACTAGGTGCAGGAGTAGGCCATGGCCCTTCGAGCCTGCACCGCCATTCAATATGATCATGGCTGATCATCCAGCTCAGTAGCCTGTACCTGCCTTCTCTCCATACCCCCTGATCCCTTTAGCAAAAAGGGCCACATCTAACTCCCTCTTAAATATAGCCAATGAACTGGCCTCAACTACCTTCTGTGGCAGAGAATTCCACAGACTCACCACTCTCTGTGTGAAGAAATGTTTTCTCATCTCGGTCCTAAAAGACTTCCCCCTTATCCTTAAGCTGTGACCCCTGGTTCTGGACTCCCCCAACATCGGGAACAATCTTCCCGCATCTAGCCTCTCCAACCCCTTAAGAATTTTATATGTTTCTATAAGATCCCCCCTCAGTCTTCTAAATTCCAGCGAGTACAAGCCCAGTCTATCCAGTCTTTCCTCATATGAAAGTCCTGCCATCCCAGGGATCAATCTGGTGAACCTTCTCTGTACTCCCTCTAAGGCAAGAACATCTTTCCTCAGGTTAGGAGACCAAAACTGCACACAATACTCCAGGTGTGGCCTCACCAAGGCCCTGTACAACTGCAGCAGAACCTCCCTGCTTCTAAACTCAAATCCTCTTGCTATGAATGCCAACTTACCATTCGCTTTCTTCACTGCCTGCTGCACCTGCATGCTTGCTTTCAATGACTGGTGCACCATGACACCCAGGTCACGTTGCATCTCCCCTTCTCCCAATCGGTCACCATTCAGGTAATACTCTGGAGCCACTCAGCAGGTCAGGCAGCATCGCTGGAGAAAAAGGATGGGTGATGTTTCAGGACTCTTCTTCAGATTCATTTTGAAGAGGGTTCCAACCTGAAACGTCACCCATCATTGTTCTCACATCAGAGATGCTGCCTGACCCGTTGAGTTACTCCCACACTTGTCTATCTCGATTAGACAATAGACAATAGGTGCAGGAGGAGGCCATTCGGCTCATAGGTAACGTCAATTGCTGGAACCTTCAGCAAAATACAAACTGCCGAATAAACTCAGCGGGTCAAGCAGCATCCGTGTAGAGAAATGGACTGACAACGTTTCACGTCCGAAGAAGGGTCTCGGCCTGAAACGTCATAGACAATAGACAATAGGTGCAGGAGGAGGCCATTCGGCCCTTCGAGCCAGGACCGCCATTCAATGTGATCATGGCTGATCATTCTCAATCAGTACCCCGTTCCTGCCTTCTCCCCATATCCCCTGACTCCGCTATCCTTAAGAGCTCTATCTAGCTCTCTCTTGAAAGCATCCAGAGAATTGGCCTCCACTGCCTTCTGAGGCAGAGAATTCCACAGATTTACAACTCTCTGAATGAAAACGCTTTTCCTCATCTCCATTCTAAATGGCCTACCCCTTATTCTTAAACTGTGGCCCCTGGTTCTGGACTCCCACAACATCTGTCCATTTCCCTCCACAGATGATGCCTGGCTGTTTTGAGTTTAGTTTAGTTTGGAGGTACAGCTTGGAAGCTGGAGGTACAGCTTGGAAACAGGCCCCTCGGACCCACCAAGTCCATGTTGGCCATTGATCACCCATTCACACACTAGATCTACACACTCCTACACACTAGGGGCCATTTAGGGAGGCCAATGAACCGACCAACCTGCATGTCAATCAGGGAATAGAGTATACAAGTTGGGTCATTATGTTACAGTTGTTCGAAACATTGGTGAGGATTGGAGTATTATGTTCAAAAGATACTTGCAGGAAAGATATTCATACGTCTATCCAAAATTCTTTCAAATGCCACTACTGTATCTACATGAAACACCACCCCTGGCAGCGAGTTCCAGGCACTCTGTGTAAATAAACTTAGAAACATAGAAACATAGTGCAGGAGTAGGCCATTCGGCCCTTCGAGCCTGCACCGCCATTCAATATGATCATGGCTGATCATCCAGCTCAGTAACCTGTACCTGCCTTCTCTCCATACCCCCTGATCCCTTTAGCCACAGGGGCCACATCTAACTCCCTCTTAAATATAGCCAATGAACTGGCCTCAACTACCTTCTGTGGCAGAGAATTCCACAGATTCACCACTCTCTGTGTGAATTTTTTTTTTCTCATCTCAGTCCTAAAAGGCTTCCCCCTTATCCTTAAACTGTGACCCCTAGTTCTGGACTCCCCCAACATCGGGAACAATCTTCCTGCATCTAGCCTGTCCAACCCCTTTAAGAATTTTGTAAGTTTCTATAAGATCCCCCCTCAATCTTCTAAATTCCAGCGAGTACAAGCCGAGTCTATCCAGTCTTTCTTCATATGAAAGTCCTGCCATCCCAGGAATCAATCTGGTGATATAAGAAAATAACTGCAGATGTTGGTACAAATCGATTTATTCACAAAATACTGGAGTAACTCAGCGGGTCAGGCAGCATCTCGGGAGAGAAGGAATGGGTGACGTTTCGGGTCGAGACCCTTCTTCAGACTGATGTCAGGGGGGCGGGACAAAGGAAACAAACCTTCTCTGTACTCCCTCTATGGCAAGAATGTCTTTCCTCAGATTAGGAGACCAAAACTGTACGCAATACTCCAGGTGTGGTCTCACCAATGCCCTGTACAACTGCAGCAGAACCTCTCTGCTCCTGTACTCAAATCCCCTCGCTATGAATGCCAACATACCATTCGCTTTCTTCACTGCCTGCTGCACCTGCATGCCTCTTTCAATGACTGGTCTACCACGACACCCAGGTCTCGTTGCATCTCCCCTTCTCCTAATTGGCTACCATTCAGGTAATAGTCTGCTTTCCTGTTCTTGCCACCAAAGTGGATAACCTTAGCCGGCACATTTCCTTTAAACTTTGCCCCTCTCAATGTAAAACTTTGCCCTCGAGTATTCGATTTCTCCATCCTGGGGAGAAGGGTCTGACTCTCGATCCTAAACTTCTGCCTCATCATTTAATATGCTTCGATCAGGTCCATCCCCGATCTTCTAAGCTCCAGGGAACACAATCCAATTTTGTCCCGCCCCCTCCCCTGACATCAGTCTGAAGAAGGGTCTCGACCTGAAACGTCACCCACCCCTTCTCTCCAGAGATGCTGCCTGACCCGCTGAGTTACTCCAGCATTGTGTGTCCACCTTCGATTTAAACCAGCATTGCTTTCCTACCAATTTTGTCCAACTTCTCCTCATAACTAATACCCTCGAATCCAGGCAGCGTGCTGGTAAACCTCTCCAAAGCTTGCAATTCCTTCCGCTGATGGGGCACGACTTGAACTGCGCTCATCCGCCCTTAACTATTCCAAAGGGCTGTATGCTCGCACGGTATGGGGAAAGAATTCTGACCATCGACACAATCTGTTCGTCTGCAAATCTTTCAATTTTTGACACCGAGTAATTAGGGGGTTGGTGATGGAACGAGGGAGAAACACGAAAACCCATCGGGCGAGATCAGGTTTGAAGGCTAAAACTCCAACCTCTGTTCTGACTGGCATTTTACATATTGCCACACTCGTGAGTTTTATATTAGTCGGGATTTAATCTATAAAATTGAAAGGAAATGAGATTCTGTGGTAGGAAATGGTTATCAAATCTGCGTGTGTCGTGCAATCTGAAGCAGACTGAATAGTTTGGCAGACAACTAATAAACAGGCGAGTCATGAAAGCTAATTTCATGACTTGGTTCCCCCATAAACTGTGTCTTTGCGTGGAAGGCTATCATCAGGAAGATCTTCAAACCAATCTAAAGCACGCGCATTCTTTTCAATTCTTCCCCCTTTTCTCGTAGTTTAGTTTAGAGATACCGCGTGGAAACACGTGTTCAAAAGAAAGTTCTGAATCATCACTCACTCCTTGCCTGGCTTTGCAGTGTCTTTAGGCTTTAGAGATGCAGAGAGGAAACAGGCCCTTCGGCCCACCGAGTCCGTGCCGACCAGCGATCATCCCGTACACTAGCACTATCCTGCACACTGTAGACAATTTATAGAGGCCACTTAACCTGCACACTTGCATATCTTTGGAGTGTGGGAGGAATCCAGAGCTCCTGGAGAAAACCCACGCGGTCACGGGGAGAACGTGCAAACTCCGTACAGACAGCACCCGTAGTCAGGATCGAACCCCTGTCCCCAGCACTGGAAGGCAGCAACTCTACCGCTGTGCCGCCTGAGTTACTCCAGCGCTCTTAAAGTTCACTCCCGAGATGTAAGCATCTTAGCGAGGCTGTTGGAGAACCAAGAAAAGGAGCATTCAGATGGTCATTCAGATCCTCAGTTATAGTCTCCTCCCCTCTTCTCCCCTCTCTAGGGGTTGCCAACTGTCCCGTAGTAGCCGGGACATCCCATGTTTTGGGCTAAATTAGTTTGTCCCGTACGGGACCGCCCTTGTCCCGTATCAGTAGGGTTGCCAACTTCCTGACTCCCAAATAAGGGACAAAGGGCGATGTCACCGCCCCGCGCCCCACGTGACCTCACCCAGCCAGCGGCCACGTGCTCCCGCTCCACCAATGGCGGCCGTCCGGCACGGTTACATTTACCAAGCCAATTAACCTACAAACCTGCACGTCTTTGGAGTGTGGGAGGAAACCGAAGATCTCGGAGAAAACCCACGCAGGTCACGGGGAGAACGTACAAACTCCGTACAGACGGCGCCCGTAGTCGGGATCGAACTGGGGTCTCCGGCGCTGCATTCGCTGTAAGGCAGCAACTTTACCGCTGCGCCACCGTGACCGCCCAGAAGGAGGTAGTTCAGGCAGGTAGTATAATAACAATTGAAAGGTACATGCATAGGTAAGGTTTAGAGGGATGTGGGCCACACGCGGCGGGCATGTAGAAGGTCGGGACGGGCAAGTTGGGCCGAATGGCCTGTGTCCTTGCTGTATGTGGGAGACTGATAGAATAGCAATATTTACAGCGTGCCACTGACTTAATGGGCATCATTAAACAAGCTTTGGAAAGTTTGAAGGTGGCAAAGAAAAGGGGAAAGAAAGGATCGTGAAGGGTGGAAGAGAGGCAGCAATCAAAGACCAGGCAGGCAGCCGAAGGCAGGGAGGAAGATAGCGGGGCAATCAAAGAGCAGAAGCAGAGCTGAGAGGTCTCGGCCTAGGTCGGGAAGAGGTTGCAGAATGTGACTCCATGAGGGAACGTGAGAAACAAAGATGAGAATTTTAAAAGTGAGGGCCTTGTCAGAATGGAACCAGCGTGTCAAGAAAGCACATAAGTCACAGATGAATAAGACTTGGAGTGAGTTAAAATGCAGGCCACAGGTTGTGCCTGAGCTTGTTTATGCAGGCTAGAGGTTAGATACCTGACAGACAGGTGTTGGAAGAGTCAAGTCTACAGATAACAAAGGAGATGAATGAAGGTGTCCAGGGCAGGGCCAGGACCGGCCAGTGTTACAGAGACTTGCTGTAGATAATAGACAATAGACAATAGGTGCAGGAGGAGGCCATTCGGCCCTTCGAGCCTGTACGCACCGCCATTCAATGTGATCATGGCTGATCATTCACAATCAGTACCCCCAATAGACAATAGACAATAGACAATAGGTGCAGGAGGAGGCCATTCGGCCCTTCGAGCCTGTACGCACCGCCATTCAATGTGATCATGGCTGATCATTCACAATCAGTACCCCGTTCCTGCCCTCTCCCCATACCCCCTGACTCCGCTATCTTTAAGAGCTCTATCTAGCTCTTGAGGACTATCTAGATTGTCCCGGGGATGGGATGATCAGTGGGGGGGAGGGGGGGTTCAAAGTTGGCTCGGTGTCGAAGGTCAGACTGCTTGGGATGGGAGCAGTGCCAGGAAGCTGCCACATGGTACATGGATAGGACGGGTTTGGAGGGATGTGGGCCAAACGCGGGCGGGTGGGACTAGTGCAGCTGGGACATGTTGGCCGGTGTGAGCATGTTGGGCCGAAGGGCCAGTTTCCACACTGCAAGACTCTACACCGATCGGCAAAACCATTACGACCTGATGAGCCAAAACATTATGAAACAGCTGCCTAATATGCTGTTGGTCCTCCGTGTGCAGCCCCATACGCAGCAGGGTGCGATGCACTGTGTATTGTGACACATTCCTCCCGTGACCACCATTAACATTTTCTGTGACTTGTGCCACAGTCGACCTTCTGTCGGTTCGGACCAGGCGGGATCGCCTTCGTTGCCCTCGCGCATCGATGAGCCTTGGGCGCCCAACACCCTGTCTGTCGCCGGTTTGTGGTTTGTCCCTCCTCGGACCACTGTCGGTCGGTACTCACCACTGCTGACCGGGAGCACCCCACAAGCCTTGCCGTTTCAGAGATGCTCTGACCCAGTCATCTGGCCATCACAATTTGGCCCTTGTCAAAGTCACTCAGGTCTTTACTCCTGCCCATTTCTCCTGCATCCAACACATCAACTTCAAGGACTGACTGTTCACTTGCTACCTAATATACCCCACCCCTTGACAGGTGCCATTGTAACAAGATAATCAATGGTATTCACTTCGCCTGTCAGTGGTCATAATGTTTTGGCTGATCAGTGTATGTCTATGCTATCAGGGATGGAAACCTACACTGCCCCATTGTTGAAACTAGGGAAGAGGTAATGGAGGTATACAGCATGGGAATGGACCATTCGGCCCATCAGGTCCAGGCTGACCATTTTCCGCATATACAATAGACAATAGACAATAGGTGCAGGAGGAGGCCATTCGGCCCTTCGAGCCAGCACCACCATTCAATTTGATCATGGCTGATCATTCTCAATCAATACCCCGTTCCTGCCTTCTCCCCACACCCCCTGACTCTGCTATCCTTAAGAGCTCTATCTAGCTCTCTCTTGAATGCATTCAGAGAATTGGCCTCCACTGCCTTCTGAGGCAGAGAATTCCACAGATTCACAACTCTCTGACTGAAAAGGTTTTTCCTCATCTCTGTTCTAAAACGGCCGACCCCTTATTCTTAAACTGTGGCCCCTTGTTCTGAACTCCCCCCAACATTGGGAACATGTTTCCTGCCTCTAACGTGTCCAACCCCTTATACGTTTCGATAAGATTTATACAGTAAAATCCCATTAGATCCATATCCTTAGAAGCCTTGTAGAAACAAAGAACCGAGGATGCTGATTTACACCAAAGATAGGCACAATGTGTTGGAGAAACTCAACAGGTCAGCCAGCATCTCTGGTTAATGATTCAGTCTGAAGAAGGGTCTCAACCCGAAATGTCACCAATCCTTTTTCTCCAGAGAAGCTGCCTGACCTGCTGAGTTACGCCAGCACTCCGTGTCTATCCTTTGCCCATTTAAATTGCCCATCCATGTTCTCCAGAGATGCTGCCTGACCCGCAGAATAAATCCAGCATCACGTGTCTCTCTGTGGTAAAACAGCATCCGCAGTTTCTTAGATAGACAACGTACTGCCGGAGTAGCTCAGCAAGTCAGGCAGCATCTCAGGAGAACATGGAGACAATAAACAATAGACAATACACAATAGGTGCAGGAGTAGGCCATTCAGCCCTTCGAGCCAGCACCGCCATTCAATGCGATCATGGCTGATCACTCTCAATCAGTACCCCGTTCCTGCCTTCTCCCCATACCCCCTCACTCCGCTATCCTTAAGAGCTCTATCCAGCTCTCTCTTGAAAGCATCCAACGAACTGGCCTCCACTGCCTTCTGAGGCAGAGAATTCCACACCTTCACCACTCTCTGACTGAAAAAGTTCTTCCTCATCTCCGTTCTAAATGGCCTACCCCTTATTCTTAAACTGTGGCCCCTTGTTCTGGACTCCCCCAACATTGGGAACATGTTTCCTGCCTCTAATGTGTCCAATCCCCTAATTATCTTATATGTTTCAATAAGATCCCCCCTCATCCTTCTAAATTCCAGAGGTGATGTTTCAGACTAATCGTGGAGGGGGATGAAAGTTGGAAGAGAGGAGAGGCAGGACATGGAGTGGCAGGTGAGCACAGGTGAGCACAGGTGAGCACAGGTGAGGGGGGGTTGATAGGCAGATGGTTGGACAGAGATGGGAAAAATAGAAGGTGTGACACAAAAGGATTGAAAAATTGCGAAACCTCTGATTTTGTTGGCTGTTTTTCCGCGTCAGTGTGAAGGTGCTTCTTTTAAGGGGGAGATTGACAGATACTTCATTGGTAAGAGTGTCAAAGATTATGGGGAGAGGGCAGGAGAATGGGGTTGAGACAAAAAAACGTAGATCAGCCATGACCGAATGGAGGTGTCGACTCGATGGGCCGAATGGCCAACTTCTGCTCCGATGACTTATGAGTCCATGGTGGGAATTCTGGTCCGTGTGATGGACTGGGCTACATTTACAACCCTCGGCAGCAACCTTGAGCAGCAGAGGAAACTGCTGGAGGAACTCGGAGGGTCAGGCAGCATCTGTGGGGGTGAAATGGGCGTTTCGGGTCAGGACCAAAATTCGCTTTGTGTGGTGGTTGGGTTGCTTTGTCTGAAGAAGGGTCTCGACACGAAACGTCACCCATTCCTTCTCTCCGGGGTTGCTGCCTGTCCCGCTGAGTTACCCCGGCATTTTGTGTCTATCTTTGGAATCCTGACATTAGGTTCGGCCCAACTACCCCCTCCAAAGCTGTTCGGCTTCGCTGAATGAGCTGCCCACTGAATTTTTGTGCCAAAACGACTTGAGGAATTGATTCAGGGCTAACTTCAGTCCAGGGAGAGAAGGGGGGGTGGGGGGGGGGGGGAGCAAGGATGCTTTTCAACCAACAAGAACAAAAGAAAGCTCAGTAGTTTTTTTTTCACAGATCCTTAAACTTTCTCGATATTCCAAATTTCACCCTGACGGCCTAATTCTCCAGCTGATGAAACCTTTTCAGAAACAAGAAGGATGAACATCAGGCCGTTGATTAAGGAACATTTAGAAGACATTGCAGGCTGTTGATTAGCTCCTTTTTTCTCTCTCTTTTTTTCTCTCTCCCCCCCCCCCCTCCCCTCCCCACCCCCTCTCTCTCTCTCTCTCTCTCTCCCTCTCCCTCTCTGAAGGATAAAAAAAAAAGCCCACACATTATTTAGCCGAGTCGAGGAATGCATAGCCGTAACCATGGAGACGAGAAGAATAAGACATACAAAGGACTTTAGTTTGGCAGGCCTGGACATTGAACACTCCATCCCCTTTGTCCCAATGAAGGACAGGAAAAGTTGTTCTGGGAGGATGGGAGGGAGGGAGGGAGGGAGGGAGGGAGGGGGGGGTGTTTGGGTTAGAGAGAAAGGTGGGGATGAGGGAGTGCAGCAATAGACAGGAGGGGGAGAGATGGGAGACAAGGCAAAAGGGCAAGATGGCGGGACGTGGGACAAAGGGCAGACGCGGGTCAAGGAGGTGCAAACTGGAGGGAGGGGTGGAAAAGAGAGCGAGAGTGGCGGTGGGGGAAGGAAGCAGAGGGAGGAATAAATAACGAGAGAGACAAAGCACTAAAGAGCAAGAGAAAAATAATTTAAAAGTCGAAATGATTTGATTTTTCGTTTGTTTTTAAGTTTGAGATACAGCGTGGAAACAGGCCCTTCCTTCCATGCCAACCGGCAATCACTCGTTCACACTATGTAAAAGGAAGGAACTGCAGATGCTGGTTTATATCAAAGATAGGCACAAAGTGCTGGAGTTATTCCAACAGTCAGTGTCCGTCCGTTCACATTAGTTCGATGTTTCCCCCCCACTTCCTCATCCACTCCCAACACACATCAAGGGCTGCTCCTGCACACTCTCCACTTCCTCGCCCTCGTCCTCCGTCCGGACACGCCCTGGCGGTCCGTGTTACCACCTGACGGCGGGAGCGGTCCCCAGTGGAGGTTTCTCTATAAGGGGGTCCTCCCCCTTTACATGGGGGACCTGGGGTGGAGAGTGTTGCATAAGGCTGTGGCCTGTAACAGGTACTTGAGCCGGTTCACGGTCTCGTCTGCCGCCTGTCGCTTCTGCGGCGAGGAGGAGACCGTGTACCATTTGTATACAGAGTGCGTGAGGTTACAGCCCCTGTTCCAGTATCTGAAGGGGCTGCTCCTCAAGTTCTGGCTCCATTTTAGCCCCACGCTGTTAATTTTTGGGCACCCGGTACAGAGGGGGGAGGGTCAGGAGGGAGGAGGGGGTCTCCCTGTCGGTCTGCTCCTGGGCCTGGCCAAGATGGCCATCCGCGAGTCCAGGCAGCGGGCAGTCGACGGCCTCACAGAGGTCGACTGCCTACCCCTGTTCCGGGCTTACATCCGTGCCCGCGTGTCCCTGGAGAGGGAACACGCACACGCGGTGCCCACGGGGACTCTGGAGGCTGGTCCGGGAACGTTGGTCGCCGCGGGGGGTCGAATGTATTGTTGACAGAGATGGCGGGATTTTAATGTGATAATTGTTTATTTTGTAAACTGCCGATACAGGCGGCTTTTGTTTGATCACATTTTGCTTAGTATGTTTGTATGTTTTTCTTTGGAATAAAACTTTTATATTTTTTTTAAAAACAAAAACAAAAAAAAACACACATCAAGAGCAATTTACAGAACCTACAACATGCACGTATTTGGGGTGTGGGAGGAAACCGGAGCACCCGGAGAAAACCCACACGGGGAGAACGTACAAACTCCGCGCAGACAGCACCTGTAGTCAGGATCGAAGCCGGGCCTCTGGCGCTGTGAGGCAGCAGTTCTACCGCTGCGCCACCGTGCCGTCCTTTAGTTAGAGAGTTTAAGATCAGGCCTTAGAAGAGAGGATACGCTTGTAATAAATACACCTACCAGGAAAGACCACGAACTGCGGAAACTGGTTTACAAAAATAGACTGAAAGTGCTGGAGTAACTCAGAGGATCAGGCAACATCTCCGGAGAACATGGGTAGGCAACGTTTCAGGTGGGAAGCCTTCTGAAGACTTGAAGGAAAATAACTGCAGATGCTGGTACAAATCACAAAATGCTGGAGTAACTCAGCAGGTCAGGCAGCATCTCTGGAGAGAAGGAATGGGTGATGTTTCAGGTCGAGAAGGAATGGGTGACGTTTCTTCAGTCTGAAGAAGGGTCTCGACCCGAAACGTCACCCATTCCTTCTCTCCAGAGATGCTGCCTGACCCGCTGAGTTACTCCAGCATTTTGTGACACCTTCTGAAGACTGAAGGAGGGTTCCGACCCAAAAGGTTCATCTCTTGTCCCCCAGAGACGTTGCCTTCTCCAGAACTTTGTGTTTTGCTCCATAGGTGCTGCGTGACCAACTGAGTTCCTCCAACATTTTGTCTTTTACTTAGAGACAAGCCCACACATTGGACAAAGAAGGACACAGAGTGCTGGAGGAACTCAGCAGGTCATGCAGCGGCCATGGAGAACATGGATAGGTGACCTTTCAAGTCGAGACCTTTCCTCAGACTGCTTCCTTCTTTCCTGAAATGTCACCTATCCACCTTCTCCAGAGATGCTGAGTTCCTCCAGCACTTTGTCTGTTTGTTTTTGGCAAACCAGCTTCTGCAGTTACTTATTTTTTGTGCAGGAATGAACTGCAGATGTTGGTTTATACCGAAGATGCTGGAGTAACGGCGGGGCAAACAACATCCCTGGACAATAGACAATAGGTGCAGGAGTAGGCCATTCGGCCCTTCGAGCCAGCACCGCCATTCAATGATATCATGGCTGATCATTCTCAATGACTAATCATTCTGAGAGAAGGAATGGGTGACGTTTCAGGTCGAGACCCTTCTTCAGACTGAGAGTCAGGGGAGATATGGAAGGGTAAGGTGTGAAACACAGATCAAAGGGGATGTTGATGAAGGAAATTAACTTTTTGTTTGGACAAGAGAGGAGGCCATTTGACCCATCCTACAAATACTACCTACTTGATATTAGCCTGACATTGCTTTCTGCTTTCAAAGTTCCTACTGAATTTTCTTCCCATTTCCTTCAGGCAATTTATTCCAGTCACAATAATAATGATGTTAAAATTATCACTTATATCACTTATATCCCCTTTGTTCTTGTCACTGGAAAGTGCGTCTCCTTAATTACTCCATCAGACACACTCATGATTTCCAACATCTCTGTTTAATCTCCCATTAACTAGAAAATGGGATTAATGTCAGATTAGTGTAAATGGCTAATGATTGATGCAGAGTTGATGGGCCGAAGGACCTGTTTTCCTGCTGTATTTTTCTATCCCTATCTCTAATTATCACGCTCTGCGGCAACATTCCAACTCACCTTAGGCCTTAGTTTAGTTTAGTTTAGTTTAGAGATACAGCGCGGAAACAGGCCCTTCGGCCCACCGAGTCCGCGCCGACCAGCGATCCCCGCACACTAACACTATCCTACACACACACTGGGGGACAATTTACAATTTTACCGAAGCCAATCAACCCACAAACCCGCACGTCTTTGGAGTGTGGGAGGAGACCTGAAAAAAACCCCACGCAGGTCACGGGGAGAACGTACAAACTCCGTGCTGGATCGAACCCAGGTCTCTGGCGCTGTGAGGCGGCAACTAAACCTTGCAACACCATGCTACCGTTTGTCTTTTATCCAGTAAATCTTCACATCCATTACAGAGCGTAATTGAGGGAGGAGAGAGTGAGAGAGGGAAGGAGGGAGAGAGAGGGAGAGGGGAATGAGACAGAACGTGAGTGGAGAGAGGGAATGAGACGAGGAGAGGGAGATAGTGAGAGAGAGAATGAGAGGGATGGAGAGAAAAATAGAGATCGTGAGAGAGGAAGATAGGGAACCTGAAATGGACAATGGGAGAGGGAGAGAGGGAGAGAGGGAGAGAGGGGGAGAGGGGGAGAGAGAGGGAGAGGGGGAGAGGGGGAGAGGGGGAGAGAGAGAGGGAGAGAGGGGGAGAGGGGGAGAGGGGGAGAGAGAGAGGGAGAGGGGGAGAGGAGGAGAGGGGGAGGCGGAGAGAGGGGGAGAGGGGGAGACGGAGAGAGGGGGAGAGGGAGAGAGGGGGAGAGGGAGAGGGGGAGAGGGGGAGAGAGATGGATTGAGAGTGAGAAAACGAGAGTGGAGAGAGGGAGAGGGAGGTGAGGACACAGTAGACTGTGGACAAAGCCATCAGTGGTGGAGCAATGGTAAGAGATGGCACGGTGGCACAACGGTAGAGTTGCTGCCTCACAGCTCCAGAGACCCGTGTTCGATCCTCTCTACGGGTGATGTCTGTACGGAGTTTGTACCTTCTCTCTGTGTTTCAGTTTCCTCTCATACTCCAAAGACGTGCGAGTTTGCAGGTTAATTGGCTTCGATTTTTTTTAAATGATATATGGTCCCTCGTGCGTAGGATAGTGTTAGTGTGAGGGGTGAACACTGGTCGGTGCGGACTCGCTGGGCCGAAGGGCCTGTTTCCACACTGTATGGCTAAAGTCGAAAGTCTAAACAAAAATCAATACCGCGCAAGGAACTGGCCCTTCGGCCCACAATGTTTGTGCTGAACATGATGCCCTGATGTCATCTGCCTGTACATGATCCATATCCCTCCGTTCCTTGCGCTTCCGTCCCCTGTCTAAAAGCATCTTAAACGCCTCTATCGCATCTGAGTTGCACCTCACCGCCTAAGAGATAGGAATACCTAGAACAGCTGGACAGGAACAGAGCTAAGACCAGTAACATATGATGCGTGTATTAATGGGAATGGGATGGTCCCAGACAGGAAATTTGCTAGAACGTGGACAGACTGAGAGAGTCAATGGAGGGGCCGTGAAATTAACCCCGCTGCTAGAAGAGGAATTTAGAAGATTGAGGAGGGATCTAAATTCGCTGGAATTTAGAAGATTGAGGGGGGATCTTATAGAAACTTACAAAACTTACAAAATTCTTAAGGGGTTGGACAGGCTAGATGCAGGAAGATTGTTCCCGATGATGGGGAAGTCCAGAACAAGGGGTCACAGTTTAAGGATAAGGGGGAAGTCTTTTAGGACCGAGATGAGAAAGTTTTCTTTCACACAGAGAGTGGTGAATCTGTGGAATTCTCTGCCACAGAAGGTAGTTGAGGCCAGTTCATTGGCTATATTTAAGAGGGAGTTAGATGTGGCCCTTGTGGCTAAAGGGATCAGGGGGTATGGAGAGAAGGCAGGTACGGGATACTGAGTTGGATGATCAGCCATGATCATATTGAATGACGGTGCAGGCTCGAAGGGCCGAATGGCCTACTCCTGCACCTATTTTCCATGTTTCTATGTAGGAATGGAAACCAAAGGACTTGGTTAATTGACAAAAGACCGCGGTGGTTTTTTGTGTTGATGGGGGAGGGGGAAAAGGTTTTCCCTTTACGCCCGTTCAGTACCAATCTACTGGGGCGATCACGGTGGCCCAACGGTAGAGTCGCCACCTTACAGCGCTGGAGACCCGGGTTCGATCCTAACTACGGGCGCTGTCTGTACGGAGTTTGCACGTTCTCCCCGTGACCTGCGTGGGTTTCCTCCGAGATCTTCAGTTTCCTCCCACACTCCAAAGACGTACAGGTTTGTAGGTTAATTGGCTTGGTGTAAGTGTAAATTATCCCCAGTGTGTGTAGGACTAGTTAGCGCGCGGGGGATCGCTGGTCGGCGCGGACTCGGTAGGCCGCAGCGGATGTAGATTTGATCCGACAGGGAATATCGTCAAAATTTACAGAAAACCATAAAGTGTTTAAGATGAAACTGGTTCTAAGCCGAATGCTCTTCGAGCCAGCACCGCCATTCAATGCGATCATGGCTGATCACTCTCAATCAGTACCCCGTTTCTGCCCTCTCCCCATACCCCCTGACTCCGCTATCCTTAAGAGCTCTATCTAGCTCTCTCTTGAATGCATTCAGAGAATTGGCCTTCACTGCCTTCTGAGGCAGAGAATTCCACACCTTCACCACTCTCTGACTGAAAAAGTTCTTCCTCATCTCTGTTCTAAATGGCCTACCCCTTATTCTTAAACTGTGGCCCCTTGTTCTGGACTCCCCCAACATTGGGAACATGTTTCCTGCCTCTAATGTGTCCAATCCCCTAATTATCTTATATGTTTCAATAAGATCCCCCCTCATCCTTCTAAATTCCAGTGTATACAAGCCTAATTGCTTCATCCTTTCAACATACGACAGTCCCGCCATTCTGGGAATTAACCTAGTGAACCTACGCTGCACGCCCTCAGGGATATGTGCCAAACGCGGGCAGGTGGGACTAGTGTAGCTGGGACATGTTGTCCGGTGTGGGCACGTTGGGCTAAAGGGCCTGTTTCCACGCAGTGTCACTCTATGACTAGGTCAGGCAGCATCGGTGGAAAGAGAAAGAACATTTCTGGTCAGCAACCTTTGCTGACTTAGAGGAAGCTTCACATAGACTGTTTCTCCCTCAGCAGATGCTGCCTGACCTGCAGAGGACTCTGGCATGGAGCCTTCCCAGGCAAAGATCTCAAGTCAACTCAAGGACCCTCAGGCTGCTGAATCTTCTGTGGCTCGGATGAGTCTCAAGCTCAATACGTGCACAGATTGCACACGGTCACAGCCATTTTGGAACACTCAAAAGTGGACGTGTGCAGTTCGGATCGCCCCATTGTAGGCAGGGCGTGGAAGCTTTGGAGAGGCTGCAGAAGAGTTTCACCAGGACGCTGGCTAGATTCGAGAGCATTAGCTCGGAGGAGAAGTTGGACAAAATTGGATTGTTTCCTCTGGAGCGTCAGAGATTGAGGGCAGACCAGATAGAAGCATATACAATGAAGAGAGGCGTAGATAGAGTAGACAGTCAGAGAGTTGTTGCCAGGATGGAAAAGGCAAACACTAGAGGGCACAGCTTTAAGGTTAGAGGGGGTAAAGTTTAAAGGGTATGTGGGGGGCAAGTCTTTTCTTTAGACAGAGGGTGGCGAGACAGGTACCATCCACAATGTTAGATAGAGCTCTAGGAACTAGCAGAATCAAGGGATATGGGGAGAAGGCAGGCACTGATTGTGGATGATCAGCTACGATCACAATGAATGGCGGTGCTGGCTCAAAGGGCTGAATGGCCCCCTCCTGCACCTATTTTCTATGTTTCTATTTAGTAGGGAGATAGCAACTGAGGAGATTAGAGGGAGCGGGAGGAGAAAAGGCCGGGGATACGTTTCTAATGTTTAAGATACATTTAGACAGGTACATGGATAGGACAGGTTTAGCGGGATATGGGCCAAACGCAGGCAGGTGGGACTAGTGTAGATGGGACATGTACGCAAAATAGATTGGGCTGAAGGACCAGTTTCCACACCATATGACTCTATGACAGCATAGTGTAGGGAAATAACTGCAGATGTTGGTACAAATCGAAGGTGTTTATTTACAAAATGCTGGAGTAACTCAGCAGGTCAGGCAGCATCTCAGGAGAGAAGGAATGGGTGACGTTTCGGGACCCGAAACGTCACCCATTCCTTCTCTCCCGAGATGCTGCCTGACCCGCTGAGTTACTCCAGCATTTTGTGTCTACCTTCGATTTTCACCAGCATCTGCATTTTTTTCCTGCACCCTTCCATTCACTCCTTCTACATTTCATGCTGCCTCAGACCCTTCTTCAGACTGAGGACCAGAGGACATAGGTTTAAGGTGAGGGGGGCAAAGATTTAATAGGAACCTGGTGGGTACCTCAGACTGAAGAAGGGTCTCGACCCGAGACGTCACCCATTCCATCTCTCCTGAGATGCTGCCTGACCTGCTGAGTTACTCCAGCATTGTGTAAATACCTATGACTCCAGCAGGTCGGGTAGAACATCTCTGGAGAACATGGACAGGTGACATTTCTGGGCCTGACCTGCTGAGTTACTCCAGCACCTTGTGTCCGTTTGTACGCGGACCGACCGGGCTGGCCGAAGGACCCATTTCCACACTCGCATCTCTAAGCTGGGAAGCATTTACTGCTGGCAAGTATTTGTATTCATATCTTGCCTCTCATTTATCCCGGAGCCAACGCGACTCTCCTCTCCTCTCCTCTCCCCTCCCCCCACGCCCACAGAGACACGATCCTACAGAGTGCTGGCGATGAGGTGAGTGCTTAATCCAGGTGTCAATGAATCCTGATTTCGGGAAGATGTGTGGGACTGCAATGTCGTCTGAAATCACAAAGTGTCAGAGGATTAATCACATTGACTTTCTTTGTCTGATTGAACCATTTCCCACCATTGAGAATCCCATTATCCCTCCTATGCATTGTTAATTGGACATCGATTGCGCACACCAATCTCTTTTAAATATCTTTCTGTCTAATAATTGAATTGAAATTGCATGTCATTAGAAGGTCCGTGTGGGACCTTGATGTCTCATTCGCTCACAGTTGCTTCAAGCTGTATTTAAGGATACCAGCTTCTTTTGCACGGAAGAAAAGGGTTCTTTTTTTTAAATAATCCTGTTGCAAAGAACGAGCAAAGTTTCACTTTGGGCTGCTGAGCTGAACAAATAACTTCACCCAACAAAAAACAGCTAACAATGGCCTGATTTCTTTATCGTCGTTACTTTTTCGTGTATCTTTCATTGTTCTTTATCTCTCTACATCATCGTCTATATCTCTCGTTTCCCTTTTCCCTAACCAGCCCAAAGAAGGGTCTCGACCCGAAACGTCACCCATTCCTTCTCCCCAGAGACGCTGCCTGACCCGCTGAGTTACTCCAGCTTTTTGTGCCTATCTTCAATTTAAGATGTAGGAAGGAACTGCAGACGCTGGATTAAACCGAAGGTAGACACAAAGTGCTGGAGTAACTCAGCAGGTCAGGCAGCATCTCTGGAGAGAAGGAATGGGTGACGTTTCGGATCGAGACCCTTCTTCAGACTGAGAGTCGGGGAGACCCATAATGTTAGATCATAGGTCGAAGAACGTCTGCTCTCCGGTGACCAGTTTGTATGCACGCGTGCAGCCAAACACGCGTGTGCACACACGTGCAAGTAGGTAGCATATGTGCACCTGTGCATGTGTGCATGCACACTCACAAGCTGTGTGCATGCTCGTGTGCATATGCATGAACATGCACACACACACACACATATACAGGCATATGTGCACACGGATGTGAGTGCACACAAACACATGGGTATGTGTACACACACATACATGTGTGCAGGTGCACACTCGTACACACGCTCACACACATACGCATGTGCAGGTGCACACACATACACACACACACCTACACATCTGCAGATGCACACACATACTCAAACACATACACATGTGCAGGTGCACACACATACAAGCACACATACATACACATGTGCAGATACACACACATTCACACACATACACATGTGCAGGTGCACACACATACACATACACGTGTGCAGATGCACACACATATACATGCACACACACATACACACATGTGCAGGTGCACACACATACACATACACGTGTGCAGATGCACACACATATACATGCACATACACATGTGCAGGTGCACACACATACACATGTGCAGATGCACACACATACACACACTCACACACACACATACACGTGTGCAGGTGCACACACATACACATACACGTGTGCAGATGCACACACATACACACACTCACACACATACACGTGTGCAGGTGCACACACATACATATACACACATATACACAGACAAAGTGGGCAGGTATGCACAGACATGTATGTGTGTGCACAGACAGACAAATGCACTGCGGGAATCTGCAGTAAGATTTCTCTGATTATACACATCTGTCCTTCTAGTCACCTTCATTGCATATCCAGGCTTGTTTAATCAGAATCTATATTTTCATTGGCGATTCTCTTGCGAGCAACAAATTTGTTTCCTCTCTCGTTGCCCCTCCTCCCCCCAGTGCTCCCCATGTCTCCAGGTGTCACAGACAGAGGGCCGGCTACATAGTCAGACCGCTCTCATCAATATTTCATCCTTGCCCTCCCAGGTGGAGTCCCAGCGCTCAGCTCCAACAGCACACGGAATCTCAGCCGAGCCCGGGCCAGTAGTTACCTGCCAATCAACACCACTCACTACAGAACATCTGGTCATTATCACTATGCCAATTAGTTTAGTTTAGTTTAGTTTAGTTTAGGCAGAAACGTCTGGGAATGGGCTCAACTGGGGAGATCTCGAAAGAACCGCCAACAACCGAGTGAGATGGAGGACGTTTGTCAATGGCCTGTGCTCCCTAGAGGAGCAAAGGGCTTAAGAAGAAGTTTAGTTTGGAGACACAGCATGGAAACAGACCCTTCGTCCCACCGAGTCCGCGCCGACCAGCGATCCCCGCACATTAACACACTCGGACAATTTTGCATTTACAACAAGCCGATTAGCCTACAAACCTGTACGTCCTTGGAGTGTGGGAGGAAACTGAAGATCTCGGAGGAAACCCACGCAGGTCACGCATGGGGAGAACGTACAAACTCCGTGGTCGGGATGGAACCCGGGTCTCTGGCGCTGTGAGGCAGCAACTCTACCGCTGCGCCACCGTGCCGCCATTATAGTGGGAGCTTTCTGTGCACGAGACCCTGGCAGTGTTTGCAAACGTCACAACAATAAGGACGCTTCAAAGTCTTGCAAAGATTCTCTCGCAGAATTAGGCATTCATCGCGAAATGGTTTCGGTTTATAACGTGGCCCATTTGTTATCATCCTTGTTTTAATGCGGCTAAGAGATGCCATTGTTGTGGACTCAGCAAGGAAGAGGCGTTCTTCAATTCCCAAGTAAATAAATAAAATGCGGGTGTCAGGGGTTGTGGGGAGAAGGCAAGAGAATGGGGTTAGGAGGGAGAGATAGATCAGCCATGATTGAATGGCAGAGTAGACTAGATGGGAGTTGACGTTGTGCAGAATTGAGGGCAATTAAGAGGGATAGTCATAAAGGGACCTCTAAGAATTCGGCTCGAAACGTCACCCATTCCTTCTCTCCCGAGATGCTGCCTGACCCGCTGAGTTACCCCAGCATTTTGTATCTACCTTCGATTTAAACCAGCATCAACAGTTCTTTCCTACACACCTCTAAGAAATAATGTGTGTTTGACTATTCTCATGCATTTTTGTGTTTATATGTTATGTATGCTTTTACACGTTTCGTTCATTTTATAGGTGATAGAGCAGAATTAGGCCATTCGGCCCATCAAGTCTACTCTGCCGTTCAATCATGGCTGATCGATCTTTCCCTCTCAACCCCATTCTCCTGCCTTCTCCCCATAACCCCTGACACCCGGACTAAAGGCAATGATTAAATAGGGTAGCAGTGGGCCCGGCTATGATTGGCTTTATCAAGATGGAGAGGGGCATTGATACCTAAGACAGGACACAGAGTGCTGGAGTAACTCAGCGGGTCAGGCAGCAACTCTGGAGAACATGGGCAGGTGACGTTTCAGGTTTCTGAGGCTTCTGACCTGAAAGGTCTCCAGTCCATATTCCCCAGAGATAACTCTAAAGGGACTCCAGATTCAGGTACAGTTTTGTTCCAGCTGTAATCAGGTGGTGCAGCGGTAGAGTTGCTGCCTTACAGCGAATGCAGCGCCGGAGACTCAGGTTCGATCCCGACTACGGGCGCCGTCTGTACGGAGTTTGTACGTTCTCCCCGTGACCTGCGCGGGTTTTCTCCGAGATCTTCGTTTTCCTCCCACACTCCAAAGACGTGCAGGTTTGTAGGTTAATTGGCTTGGTAAATGTAAAAATTGTCCCTAGTGGATGTAGGATGGTGTTAGTGTGCGGGGTTCGCTGGTCGGCGTGGACCCGGTGGGCCGAAGGGCCTGTTTCCGCACTGTATCTCTAAACTAAAGTGAACCATCCTACCAACTACTAGAGAATGGTTCTGAACTACCATCTACCTCATTGAAGACCTGCAATCGGACTTTATCTTGCACTAAACTTTTATTCCTTTTTATCTGCATCTGTTCACTGTGATCAGGTCCTTTGCAATCTATATACTAAAACTCTTGTTTGTTATCTTGTTTGTAACTGAACTTCAGCCAAAACGGGTCACGATAGTGGGACAATTTTAGGCCCACCTTACTCACCATCGTCACTTTAGTGATAATGCAAGTAGTTTTATTGAAATCGGTGTTATATTTTTTAAGTTATTCACATTTTCAAGTTTAAAAGGAGGGGAGGGGGAGGGGAGGAGGGAGAGAGGGGGGAAGGGGGGAGTGGGGGAGAAGAGGGAGAGGGGAGGGGGGGGTTGAGGAGAGAGGGGAGTGTGGGAGGACAGGGTGCTGCACCAATGCAGGAGAGGTTTGGACCCAACAGGTCCACTTGGTCTAGTCATGTATAATCTTTGCGCTGACTGGATCGGATGCGACGAAAAGCTTTTCACTGTAACTCGGTACACGTGACAATAGATTAATACACTGAATGGCACGGTGGCGCAGCGGTAGAGTTGCTGCCTCACAGCGCCAGAGACCCGGGTTCGATCCTGACCTCGGGCGCTGTCTGTACAGAGTTTGTACGTTCCTCCTGTGACCACGTGGGTTTTCTCCGGGTGCTCCTGTTCCCTCCCACACGCCAAAGATGTGCAGGTTTGTAGGTTATTTGGCTTTGGTAAAAATTATAAATGATCCCTAGTGTGTAGGATATAGCTAGTGTACGGTAATTGCTGGTCGGCATGGACTCGATGGTAGCGAAGGGCCTGTTTCCGCATTGTATCTCTAAAATCTAGAATAAGTCTAAACTAAACTAATACCTGATCCCCTGAGTTACTCTCAATTACTTAACAATGGATTAAGGATTAAGCTAAATTTCGTAATTAGCTTTCTTCAGACGGGTGCTGTCTGTACGGAGTTTGTACGTTCTCCAAGTGACCGAGTGGGTTTTCTCCAGGTGCTCCAGGTTCCTCCCACACCCCAAAGTCTGAAGAAGGGTCCCGACCCGAAACATCACCTATTCTTTTCCACCAGAGATGCTGCCTGACCCGCTGAGTTACTCCAGCACTTTGTGTCCTTTTTTGTAAAGCAGCATCTGCAGTTCCTTGTGTCTACATTTTGATGACTAAGGGTCTGGCTAGCTTGTGATGAGCAAAGAGGAATCTAATTCCCTGATTGGAAAAAGTACACAAGGTAAAGTAATTGAGAGTTAGGATGCTAGACTAATTGGTAGTGTAATTATTATCAAGTGTTCTGAGACACAATGAAAAGCTTGTGTTTGTGTGCTATCAAATCAAATAATACTATACATCAATACAATCAAGTCAACGCGCATGTACATCAGGTTGGGCAAAGAGAAACTTACCAGAGTGCAGAATAGAGATTTTCAGCATTGTAGCACAACAGTTCCAGAGAAAAAGTCCAAAGCCTGCAATGGGGTAGGTTGGAAGATCAGGACTGTGTCCTAGGCCACCCAGAAGGGAAGGAAGCTGTTTCTGAATCTGGTGGTACGTGCTTTAATATCATCAGCCTGACGAGAGGGGAAATAACAGGTGTGAAGGCCCTTGAATATAATGGATTGAGAGTTAGCACATGGGGAATAATGGATTAAGGATTCAGCTAAATTTCGTAATTAGCTTTCTTCAGACAGGTGCTGTCTGTACAGAGTTTGTACGTTCTCCATGTGATCAAGTGGGTTTTCTCCAGGTGATCCAGTTTCCTCTCACATCCCAAAGTCTGAAGAAGGGTCCCGACCCGAAACGCCACCTATTCTTATCCTCCCGAGATGCCGCCTGACCCGCTGAGTTACTCCAGCACTTTGTGTCTATCTCCGGTATAAACTAACATCTGCAGTTCCTTTTCAACACTTGCCGGGCTTTGCCCTGCCTCTACCTCTCTTTTCCACCTATCTCCCCCCCCCCCCCCCCCCCACTCCATCGGTCTGAAGAAGGGTCCCAACCCGAAACGTTGCCCTGTCCATTGCCTCCAGGAATGTGGGCTGAACCGCCAAGTTCCTCCAGCACTTTGTGTTCTGCTATAGAGAGCATGATGGGTCCTTTACAAGCAACTGGTTTGCACAGAGGGAATTTGAAGCACAGGTTAAAACATAAACGCCAGGGTCTTGTGGTATTGCCTGACGGCCGGTGTGCGTTTAGACTGATATCTTCGTGGTGGCACGCTGGTAGAGTTGCTGCCTCACAGCGCCGGAGACCCGGGTTTGATCCCGACCAAGGGTGCTGTCTGTACGGAGTTTGTACGTTCTCCCCCTGACTTGCGCGGGTTTTCTCCGAGATCTTCAGTTTCCTCCCACACTCCAAAGACCATAATCATACTTTATTAGCCAAGTATGTTTTGCAACATACAAGGATTTTCATTTTCCATACAGTCATACCAATAAAAAGCAACAGGACACACAAAATACATTTTAACATGAACATCCCCCACAGTGACTCACTGTGATGGAAGGCAAACGAAAGATGTACAGGTTTGGAGGTTAATTGGCTTGGTATAAATGTAAAACATAGAAACATAGAAACATAGAAAATAGGTGCAGGAGTAGGCCATTCGGCCCTTCGAGCCTGCACCGCCATTCAATATGATCATGGCTGATCGTCCAACTCAGTACCTGTACCTGCCTTCTCTCCATACCCCCTGGTCCCTTTAGCCACAAGGGCCACATCTAACTCCCTCTTAAATATAGCCAATGAACTGGCCTCAACTACCTTCTGTGGCAGAGAATTCCACAGACTCACCACTCTCTGTGTGGAAAAAAACGTTCTCATCTCGGTCCTAAAAGACTTCCCCCTTATCCTTAAACTGTGACCCCTTGTTCTGGACTTCCCCAACATCGGGAACAATCTTCCTGCATCTAGCCTGTCCAACACCTTAAGAATTTTGTAAGTTTCTATAAGACCCTTGTCCCTAGTGCGTGTAGGATAGTGTTGGTCAGTGCGGACTCGGTGGGTCGAAGGGCCCGAAATTCCCGGAATGGCGGGACTGTCATATGTTGAAAGACTGGAGCGACTAGGCTGGTATACACTGGAATTTAGAAGGATGAGAGGAGATCTTATCGAAACGTATAAGATTATTAAGGGGTTGGACATGTTAGAGGAAGGAAACATGTTCCCAATGTTGGGGGAGTCCAGAACAAGGGGCCACAGTTTAAGAATAAGGGGTAGGCCATTTAGAACTGAGATGAGGAAAAACTTTTTCAGTCAGAGAGTTGTGAATCTGTGGAATTCTCTGCCTCAGAAGGCAGTGGAGGCCAATTCTCTGAATGCATTCAAGAGAGAGCTGGATAGAGCTCTTAAGGATAGCGGAGTCAGGGGGTATGGGGAGAAGGCAGGAACGGGGTACTGATTGAGAATGATCAGCCATGATCACATTGAATGGCGGTGCTGGCTCGAAGGGCCGAATGGCCTCCTCCTGCACCTATTGTCTGTTGTCTATTGCCTATTTCCACACTGTATCTCTAAACTAAACTAAAATAAAATCTAGTGCCGATCGTGCCAATGTCAGCCCTGGGTAACGGCAGCATAGTTCACCAAGTGCCGGGGAGAGATTGCAAGGGTTTGCTGCTCCCTCTTATATCACAACAATCTATATTCACCCTGACACCCACTTCATTAGAACAGAGATTATCTGCTGGGGAGAGGCACAATGAAACTATTCATAACCAGGGCTCCAATGTAAATTCCTGTATGGATTGCAAACTCTTTAAACCATCAGGACTGCTTAGCATACACAGCTCCTCAGTGAGGAACGCAGAAGATTTTTCCTCCTTCTTGTCACCTCATCCCTTGTATACAGAATCAGGCAATTTCGCCTTTTTTTTCCCGAGTTGGCATGCAACAGTCTGAAGGCAGACTAACTTATGGGAGAGCATTTTTCTGTGTTACAAATGCTACGTGCCAAAAGGCCTTAAATGGTGCACTGCACTCCTTCATTAGAATAATTACCTTAGAAACAGAACAACAAAAAAAAACAAATTCTCAGCACATAGCTGTAATAAAGAGCGGGTCCAGTCTTGAGCTGAACAATCCGCCTGCCACATAGCTTTGTATTTCAATTCGGCCATATCAACTATGGAGCATTTTTCTCAAATTAATTTTTCGGGAGCTGGACGTGGCTGAGAGATTAGCAATTATCACACATCCCTCATCGCCCAGGAGAAGGCAGAGATGAGACACTTTCTTAAACTGCGGTGCGCCTAAAGAGCTCCCACTAGTTTAAGATAGACACAAAGTGCTGGAGTAACCGGGGGTAGCGGTTTAGTTGCTGCCTTACAACACTGGGCCAGTTTGCGCGCTGCATCTACAAACTAAAAACATAAATCTCCTATTTTGATCGTCTCCCCTCGAGTACATTGACGTCCGATCTGATGCTACCCCCTGCACTCGTACAATTGCTATTGAGGGCGTGCAACGTAGGTTTACTAGGTTAATTCCCGGAATGGTGGGACTGTCATATGTTGAAAGACTGGAGCGACTAGGCTTGTATACACTGGAATTTAGAAGGATGAGAGGGGATCTTATCGAAACGTATAAGATTATTAAGGGGTTGGACCCGTTAGAGGCAGGAAACATGTTCCCAATGTCGGGGGAGTCCAGAACCAGGGGCCACAGTTTAAGAATAAGGGGTAGGCCATTTACCATACCATACCATACACATACAGCCGGAAACAGGCCTTTTCGGCCCACCAAGTCCGTGCCGCCCAGCGATCCCCGCACATTAACACTATCCTACACACACTAGGGACAATTTTTTACATTTACATTTACCCAGCCAATTAACCTACATTAGAACAGAGATGAGGAAAAACTTTTTTAGTCAGAGAGTTGTGAATCTGTGGAATTCTCTGCCTCAGAGGACAGTGGAGGCCAATTCTCTGAATACATTCAAGAGAGAGCTAGATCGAGCTCTTAAGGATAGCGGAGTCAGGGGATATGGGGAGAAGGCAGGAACGGGGTACTGATTGAGAATGATCAGCCATGATCACATTGAATGGCGGTGCTGGCTCGAAGGGCCAAATGGCCTACTCCTGCACCTATTGTCTATTGTCTATTGTCTATTGACATTAGGCTTCAGAGATATGGGCTCGGTGGACAGGAGGGCCTGTTCCCTTACCGTATCTCTAAACTAAACTAAACTAATGGGATCGAGGCTCAGTCCGCCTTGGCCCTTCGCGATCTCCCGGTTGCCAAACATTTTAACGGCCCCTTCCCATTCCCAATCTGACCTTTCAGTCCTGGGCCTCCTCCATTGTCAGAGTGAGGCCCAGCGCAAATTGGAGGAACAGCACCTCATATTTCTCTTGAGCAGCTTACACCCCAGCGGTATGAATAGTGGTTTCACTAACTTCAAGCAACCCTTACATTCCCTCTCTCTCCGTCCCTCCCCCACTCAAGTCATCCTGCTAGTTTCACTGTTCATAACCCTTGGTTATCACCTCTTCCACAGCCAACAATGGACCATTGTGGGCTCCGCCTTTCCTGGCTCTGATTTGCTCTCTACCTTTTCATGCCTCTAGTTTCCCCTCTCACCCGACTCTCACTCTGAGCAAGGGACTCGAACCGAAACATCATCTATTCCTTTTCTCCGGAGATGCTGCCGAATCTGCTGAGTTTGGTCTAGTTTGGTTTAGAGATACAGTGCGGAAACAGGCCCTTCGGCCCACCGAGTCTGTGCCGATCAGCGATCCCCGCACACTAACACCATCCTACACCCACTAGGTACAATTTACAATTATATCAAGCCAATTAACCTGTAAACCTGCAAACCTGTTTGTTTTTGGATGGTGGGAGTTGACCAAAGCATCTGGAGATAACCCAAGATAGACACAAAAGGCTGGAGTAACTCAGTGGGACGGGCAGCATCTTTGGAGAGAAGGAATGGGTGACATTTCGGTTGGAGTCCATTCTTCAGAGTGAGAGTCAGATGAGAGGGAAACTAGAGGTATGAAAAGGTAGAGAACAAATGGGTGATGTTTTGGGTCGAGACCCTTCTTCAGACCACGCAGGTCACGGGGAGAACATACAAATCCATACTGATTGCACCCATAGTCAGGATTGAACCCGGGACTCTGGTGCTGCAAGGCAGCAACTCTACCGCTGCACCACCGTGGTGCCAGTTCTGTTATGGGAGACGCGAGATAGGATTACTTTCCTTGGAGCTGAAGAGACTGTGAGTGAATCTGAAAGAGGTATTCAAAGTTATGAGGCCATAGATGGAGGATAGTGAAGAATGGACCTGACCTGAAATATCTTCTGGAGATGGATGCAAAGTGCTGGAGTAACGCAGCGGGTCAGGCAGCATCTCAGGAGAACATGCTGGAGAACACATTTTGGGTCAGAAGGGTGAAGGGTTCCAGCCCAAAACCTCACCCATCCATGTCCTCCAGAGATGCTGCCTGACCCGATGAGTTACTCCAGCTCTTTGTGTGTTTCATTTTGTAAACCAGCATCTGCAGTGTTGACAGCTTCATTGTTGGATTCGTAGAAACATAGAAACATAGAAAATAGGTGCAGGAGTAGGCCATTCGGCCCTTCGAGCCTGTACGCACCGCCATTCAATATGATCATGGCTGATCATCCAACTCAGTATCCCGTACCTGCCTTCTCTCCATACCCCCTGACCCCTTTAGCCACAAGGGCCACATCTAACTCCCTCTTAAATATAGCCAATAAACTGGCCTCAACTACCTTCTGTGGCAGAGAATTCCACAGACTCACCATTCTCTGTGTGAAGAAATGTTTTCTCATCTCGGTCCTAAAAGACTTCCCCCTTATCCTTAAGCTGTGACCCCTGGTTCTGGACTTCCCCAACATCGGGAACAAACTTCCCGCATCTAGCCTCTCCAACCCCTAAAGAATTTTATATGTTTCAATAAGATCCCCCCTCAGTCTTCTAAATTCCAGCGAGTACAAGCCTAGTCTATCCAGTTTTCTTCATATGAAAGTCCTGCCAGCCCAGGGATCAATCTGGTGAACCTTCTCTGTACTCCCTCTATGGCAAGAATGTCTTTCCTCAGATTAGGAGACCAAAACTGTACACAATACTCCAGGTGCGGTCTCACCAAGGCCCTGTACAACTGCAGCAGAACCTCCCTGCTCCTATACTCAAATCCTCTTGCTATGAATGCTAACATACCATTCGCTCCGTTCGGTATTTTCTAAGTTTAACACATCTCCGTGCTTGTTTCTCTCTCTCTCTCTCCCGCCAATCCTTCTCATTAGTCACGGTGGCGCAGCGGTAGAGTTGCTGCCTCACAGCGCCGGAGACCCGGGTTCGATCCCGACCACGGGCGCTGTCTGTACGGAGTTTGTACGTTCTCCCCTTGACCTGCGTGGGTTTTCTCCAAGATCTTCGGTTTCCTCCCACACTCCAAAGACGTACAGGTTTGTGTACATTGGCTTGGTAAATGTCAATGATCCCCGGTGTGTTTGGAGGGTAGTGTTAGAGTGCGAGGATCGCTGGCGCTGCATCTCCAAACTAAAATAAATTAAACTAAAGGTGCTTTAATAAACCGTCGAATAGAATTTGCTTCTCACCCCCTGCCTGGGATTTCTCCAAGATCTTCAGTTTCCTCCCACACTCCAAAGACGTGCAGGTTTGTAGGTTAATTGGCTTGGTAAATGTAAAAATTATCCCTAGTGGGTGTAGGATAGTGTTAGTGTGCGGGGTTCGCTGGTCGGCGTGGACCCGGTGGGCCGAAGGGCCTGTTTCCGCGCTGTATCTCTAAACTAAACTAAACTAAACTAGTCTAGTCTAGCAACCAGGCAACGCTATAACCCTGGTGCCAGCCTGTCAGAGATACTCTCTTTCTCTTAGCCATCTCTCCTACACCTGTTCTGCAACTTCAAACTATCCCGCTTTCTCTCTTTCCCAGTATTAATAAAAGGTCTTCAACCCAAAACATTCACTCTATTGAAGATAGACACAAAAAGCTGGAGTAACTCAGCGGATCAGGCAGCATCTCTGGAGAGAAGGAATGGGTGACGTTTCCAGTCGAGACCATTCAGAATGGAAACCTCAGCCCATTTGCCCACGCCGACCAAGTTGCCCCCCACCTACGCTAGGCCCACCTGCCCGCGTTTGGCCCGTATCCCTCTAATCCTTTCCTACCTGTCCAAATGCCTTCTAAATGTTGTGATTGTACCTGCCGCAACTACCTCCTCTGGGAAAGATAAACCATAAGATGGACACAAAAAGCTGGAGTAACTAAGCAGGACACAGGCAGCATCTCTGGAGAGAAGGAAGAGGTGACGCTTCGGGTTGAAATCTTTCGTCTTTCGAAAGGTCTTCAGACCGAAAAAGGGTCTCAATACGAAATGTCACCTATTCCTTTTCCAGTGTAAAACTATGTTCTGAATGCCAACTAGGGAAATCACACCACAAGCAAATACACCAGGCCATGCAGAATAGGAAACATTGCAGAATATAGTGTGACAGCTACGGAGAAAGTGCAGATTTTCAAAAAAAGTGCAGGGGCATCAATGAGGTAGATTGGAAGATCGTGTATTTGTCCCTGGCGTATGAGGGGTCCATTCAAGAGTGTGATAACGGTGGGGAAGAAATGGGTCGTACGTTCTTTCAAACATTCGTATCTCCTGCCCGGCAAGACAATGTTTCCAGCATTTTCTATTTTCATTTCTACGTTTTCTGACACCATGTAATTGTTTCTTAAACTATTAGAGGACAAGCAGTAAAGTGGTTTTATGAAGTGAAAGAACTTAAGGGAAACATGCACCCTTTCAGTGTTGAGCGTCTGAGATCAAATAGGCAGCTGGTTCAAAGCTCACAACATAATGATCGATAACTAGGAGACAGATTCTTAAAAGAGTACACACTTAAATATTGCCTTAGCCTCATTGGTTACAAAACCATTTGCCTGAGATTATTAGGTAGACACAAAATGCTGGAGTAACTCAGCAGGACAGGCAGCATCTCTGGAGAGAAGGGATGGGTGACGTTTCGGGTCGAGACCCTTCTTCAGACTGAGAAGGAATGGGTCAGTCTGAAGAAGGGGCTCGACCCGAAACGTCACCCATTCCTTCTCTCCAGAGATGCTGCCTGACCCGCTGAGTTACTCCAGCATTTTGTGTCCTTCCTACACAAGTCAGATTAAAGATAGTTCAAGGGTCTCCAATGAGGTAGATGGTTGGTCAGGACCGCTCTCTAGTTGGTGATAGGATGGTAGAAGGTGTTTCTAACAGAATGATTGTTATTCTGCTGGGCGATGCTTGTGTGTAAGAAGGAACTGCAGATGCTGATTTACACCGAAGATAGACACAAAGTGCTGGAGTAGCTCAGCGGGACAGGCAGCATCTCTGGAGAGAAGGAATGGGTGACGTTTCGGGTCGAGACCCTTCTTCAGACGCTTGTGAACTGTGGTGACACCCCAAGTTCATTGTTCACCAGTGACTAGCATGGTTAGGTTGGGCCAAAGGGCCACATTCTGTGCTGTATAACTTTGTGACTCTATCTCGGCAACAGTCAAAGCAACAGAAGGAGCTGACAAACTGCTGCACCTGAAGAATTTTAATTGAAATGGAGCAACAGATACCAAACAAAGCCACTCCGGTAACCGAACTATCGTGTGTTGGATTAAGTAATTAGCAATGGATAAGGTACAGGATTTGTTTGAGTGTGGATTGGAAAACCTGCTCCAGCGCTCCCCCTCATGGCCAGAGCACACAATTACAACACGACAAATAGTTTTTAGTATTTTGGTCTAGTTTTTAGAGGTATCGTGCGGAAATAGGGCCTTCGGCCCACCGAGTCCACGCCAACCAGCGATCCCCGCACACTAACACGATCCTACACACACTAGGGACAATTTACCCTTATACCATCTATACAAACCCAAGCCAATTAACCTACAAACCTGCACGTCCATTCTCGCCGTAGAGGGAGTACAGAGAAGGTTCACCAGATTGATTCCTGGGATGGCAGGACTTTCATATGAAGAAAGACTGGATAGACTCGGCTTGTACTCGCTGGAATTTAAAAGATTGAGGGGGGATCTTATAGAAACTTACAAAATTCTTAAGGGGTTGGACAGGCTAGATGCGGGAAGATTGTTCCCGATGTTGGGGAAGTCCAGAACAAGGGGTCACAGTTTAAGGATAAGGGGGAAGTCTTTTAGGACCGAGATGAGAACGTTTTTTTTCACACAGCGAGTGGTGAATCTGTGGAATTCTCTGCCACAGAAGGTAGTTGAGGCCAGTTCATTGGCTATATTTAAGAGGGAGTTAGATGTGGCCCTTGTGGCTAAAGGGATCAGGGAGTATGGAGAGAAGGCAGGTACGGGATATTGAGTTGGATGATCAGCCATGATCATATTGAATGGCGGTGCAGGCTCGAAGGGCCGAATGGCCTACTCCTGCACCTATTTTCTATGTTTCTATGTTTCTATGAGTGTGGGAGGAAACCGAGGATCTGGGAGAAAACCCACACAGGTCACGGGAAGAACGTGCAAACTCCGTAAAGATGGAACCCGTGGTTGGGATCGAACCCAGGTCTCTGGCCCTGCAACTGCTGTAAGTCAGCAACTCTACCACTGTGCCACTGTTGTAGAGATACAGCATGGAAACAGTCCCCACATCCCACTGAGTCCATGCCAACAGCCTGTCCACACTAGTTCTATTTTCCCCCCACTTTCGCTTCCCACACTCCAGCAAACAATTTACAGAAGACAATTAATTGCATTCTGTGGGATAGAATTAGTGTGAACGGGTGATCGACGGTTGGCATGGACTCGGTGGGCCAGTTTCCACGCTGTATCTCTAACCTCCAAAGCTATAGAGAGTCATAAAGTCATACAGCATGGAAACCCAACCCAACCCAACTCAACCCAACTCAACCATACCAGCCAAGATGCACCATCTACGCTAGTCCCATTTGCCCACATCCCTCTAAATCTTTACTGTCCACGTACAATTCTTCAAACACAATTAATATACACTTGCTTCTTTACCATTTATAATAGTTTATTCACAAAGTGCTGGAGTAACTCAGCAGGTCAGGCAGCATCTCAGGAGAGAAGGAATGGGTGACGTTTCGGTCTGAAGTCTGAAGAAGGGTCTCGACCCGAAACGTCACCCATTCCTTCTCTTCCGAGATGCTGCCTGACCTGCTGAGTTACTCCAGCACTTTGTGAATAAATACCTTCGATTTGTACCAGCATCTGCAGTTATTTTCATACATTTATAATAGTTTAATGTAGAATGGAACTGCAGATGCTGGCTTATACCAAAGATAGACACAAACTGCTGGAGTAACTCAGCGGGTCAGGCAGCATCTCTGGAGAAAAAAGATGGGTGACATTTCGGGTCGGGAGTCTGAAGAAGGGCCTTGACCCAAAACGTCACCCATCATTTTTTCTTCAAAGATGCTGCCTGACCCGCTGAGTTGCTCCAGCACTTTGGATTCTTACAGAATAATGAAAGGCATAGATAGAGTGGATGTGGAGAAGATGTTTCCACTGGTAGGAGAGTCCAGGAACAGAGGGCACAGACTCAGAATTAAAGGGCGCTCTTTTAGAAAGGAGGTGAGGAGGAACTTCTTTAGTCAGAGGGTAGTTAATCTGTGGAACTCATTGTCACAGAGGGCTGTGGAGGCCAAGTCAGTGGATATTTTTAAGGCAAAGATAGACAACTTCTTGATTAGAACGGGTGTCAAGGGTTATGGGGAGAAGACAGGAAAATGGGATTAGGAGGCAGAGATCAGCCATGATTGAATGGTGGAGTGGACTCGATGGGCCGAATGGCCTAATTCTACTCCTAGAACTTGTGAACTTGTAAACTTGTATCAATAATTGTTTAGGGAAGGAACTGCAGATGCTGATTTAAACTGAAGGTAGACACAAAATGCTGGAGTAACTCAGCGGGACAGGCAGCATCTCTGGAGAGAAGGAATGGGTGACGTTTCTCTCTCTCTCCCAGAGAGAGAGAGAGAGAGAGAGAGAGAGAGAGAGAGAGAGAGAGAGAGACAGAGAGACAGAGAGAGAGAGAGAGAGAGAGAGAGAGAGAGAGAGAGAGAGAGAGAGAGAGAGACAGAGAGAGAGAGACAGAGAGAGAGAGACAGAGAGAGAGAGACAAGAGAGAGAGAGAGAGAGAGAGAGACAGACAGAGAGAGAGACAGAGAGAGAGACAGAGAGAGAGACAGAGAGAGAGACAGAGAGAGAGACAGAGAGAGAGACAGAGACAGAGACAGAGAGAGAGAGAGAGAGAGAGAGAGAGAGAGAGAGAGAGAGAGAGACAGAGAGAGAGACAGAGAGAGAGACAGAGAGAGAGACAGAGACAGAGACAGAGACAGAGACAGAGAGACAGACACAGAGAGAGAGAGAGAGAGAGAGAGAGAGAGAGAGAGAGAGAGACAGAGAGAGAGACAGAGAGAGAGACAGAGAGAGAGAGACAGAGAGAGAGACAGAGAGAGAGAGACAGAGACACACACACAGAGAGAGAGAGAGAGAGAGAGAGAGACACAGAGACAGAGACACAGAGACAGAGACAGAGACAGAGACAGAGAGCACGGGTGCTGTCTGTACGGAGTTTGTACGTTCCCCCCGTGACCTGCGTGGGTTTTCTCCGAGATCTTGGGTTTCCTCCCACACTCCAGGTTTGTAGGTTAATTGTCTTCGGTATAAATGTAAACTTGTCCCACGTGTGTGTGCGGGGATCGCTGGTAGGTGCGGACTCTGTGGGCTGAAGGGCCTATATTCGTGCTGTGTTTCTAAACTAAACTAAACAAGGAGGGGCAATGCCTTGCAGGATTTTGACCTTGCGAATTAGATTAAAGTCATGTTAGGAAGTCAGTGAAATACTAGGATTACCAAAGCACAATTATTTCCCGAGGTTACACTGAGGGCTCACATGAAGTGTACGACATTATGTTCGCAAACAATAGAAGAGGTTTGCACAGAAAATTGACAAGGACTCTTAGGAAAACTCACTGGTCGAGCTGCTGCCTCACAGTTCCAGAGACCCCGTGTTCGGTCCTGACCTCGGGTGCTGCCGGTGTGGAGTTTGCACGTCCTCCCTGTGACCGTATGGGTTTCCTCCGGGTGCTCCGGTTTCCTCCCACATTCCAAAGACGTGCGGGTTTGTCGGCTAATTGGCCATCTGTAAAATAAGTTGCCCCGATTTTAGTTCAATTGAGAGACATGGGAACAGCATGGAAATAGGCCCTTCGGCCCACCTAGTCCGAGCGATCCCCGCACACTGACACTATCCTACACACAACTTGGGACTATTTACATTTATACCGAGCCAATTAACCTACAAACCTGTACGTCTTTGGAGGTATTTATTTCACAAAATGCTGGAGTAACTCAGCAGGTCAGGCAGCATCTCAGGAGAGAAGGAATGTACGTTTTTGGAGTTTAGTTTAGTGACACAGCACGGAAACAGGCCCTTCGGCCCAACGAGTCCGCACCGACCAGCGATCCCTGCACATTAACACTATCCCACACCCACTAGGGACAATTTTTACATTTGCCCAGCCAATTAACCTACAAACCTGTACGTCTTTGGAGTGTGGGAGGAAACCGAAGATCTCGGAGAAAACCCACGCGGTCACACGGGGGAACGTACAAACTCCGTACAGACAGCGACTGTAATGGGGATCAAACCCGGGTCTCTGGCGCTGTGAGGCATCAGCTCTACCCGCTGTGCTGCCCTGCAGGGAGAGATGAGCAAGTGGGATATCATGGGACAGGTGCGAACGGCTGATCGATGGTCAGCATGGGTTCGGTGGGCATCTCGAAAGTGAACCAAGACTTCGAACAACACAAAAGACAAAGCAAATGGGGCGTTGTGAGTGAGAATGTATCTAAAACCACGACAGCCATCATCAAGTGGTCCTTGCTGAAGTGGAATACAAGTTAATAAGATGTGGGACCAGAGCTGAACGCAGAATAAATAGCAAAACAAATCTCAAGGAAAAATGTCTGGAATAATTTGGCATTAAGGGTCTTGGGAATGTTGGATTAGGAAGAGGATGTGTTCAAAATGCAAGTTGGGAGTATTAGACTGCTCGCAGGAGCGCTTCAATTAGATGAAGGGCCATTATGATATGTCCTTGACTTGCCTTGTGTTTGTGAGGGAGTGCTCCTTTAGATTCAGCTCTTGGTTTATGGCTGTTTAAGTGACTGGGGAGTAGAGGAGGCAGTGTAATTACTGCACCAGCGTCCCCCTGCCCCTCTGCAAGCCACTGTGACTGCGGCTGCCGTCTCTGGCGCCTGTTTAAAATTGCCGGCGTGCATTTGGCTGTTGTCACCTGCACTCAGCGGCTCCCTGCTTTAGTCGGCCGGTCAGGCCATGGATCCCTGGAGAGGGAGCGCAGAGAACACGGATCCTGCTGCCTCTGCTGTCAATCACAGCCCGGACTGACATGTGGCGTCTCCGTGTCACCTCCCAGCGGGATAGAGGATGCTAGCTGAGGATGGAGACTTTGCATGTACGTGTGTACGTGTGTGTGTGTGTACGTGTGTGTGTGTGTATGTGTATGTGTGTGTGTGTACGTGGATATGTGTGTGTGTGTGTGTGTGTGTGTATATGTGTGTGGGTATGTACATGTGTATCTGTGGGTGTGTATGTTGTGTGTGTATGTGTGTGCGTGTATGTGTGTGTGTGTATGTGTGTGTGTGTATGTGGGTGTGTGTATGTGTGTGCGTGTATGTGTGTGTGTGTATGTGTGTGCGTGTATGTGTGTGCGTGTATGTGTGTGCGTGTATGTGTGTGCGTGTATGTGTGTGTGTGTATGTGGGTGTGTGTATGTGTGTGTGCTTGTGTGTGTGTATGTGTGTGTGTGTGTGTATGTGTGTGTGTGTATGTCTGTGTGTGTATGTGTGTGTGTATGTGTGTGCGTGTATGTGTGTGTGTGTATGTGTGCGTGTATGTGTGTGCGTGTATGTGTGTGTGCTTGTGTGTGTGTATGTGGGTGTGTGTGTGCTTGTGTGTGTACGTTTGTACGGGTATATGTGTGTATGTATGTGTGTGTGTATGTGGGTGTGTATGTGGGTACGTGTGTGTGTTTGTGTGTGTGTGTTTGTGCGTGCACGTTTGTACGTGTATATGTTTGTATATGTGTGTGTATGTGTGTACGTGTGTTCTGTGTGTGTGTGTATGGTGTATGTTTGTGTGTATGTATGTGTTTGTGTACGCATGTGTATGTTTGTGTGTACATGTGTGTACGTGTATATATGTGTATGTCTGTTTATGTGTGTATATGTGTGTCTGTATATGTGTGTGTGGTGTGTGCATGTATATATATGTGTGTGTATGTGTACGAGTGTGCCTGTGTATGTATGTAAATGTGTGTGTGTATATTTGTATATGTATATTGTGTGTGTGTGTGTGCATGTGCGTGTGCATGTGCGTGTGTGTTTTTGTCCCCGTCTCTCTCTGTCGGGCGATCAGACCTCCAGCAAGCAGGAGGGGAAGGATCGAACTCATGGTTATTTACCGAACTAATGTGTCGTAGAAAGCATTTTATCGGGACGCATCACGGCTTGGTTTGGGAACAGCTCCGTCTAAGGCTGCCAGACATCGCAGCAAATTGTAGACACAGCCCAGACCATCACACAAACCAACCTCCCTTCCATTGACTCCATCTACACCTCACGCTGCCTCGGCAAGGCCAGCAGCATCATCAAGGACCAGTCTCACCCCGGCCACTCCCTCTTCTCCCCTCTCCCATCAGGCAAAAGCTACAGAAGTGTGGAAACGCACACCTCCAGATTCAGGGGCAGTTTCTTCCCGGCTGTTATCAGGCAACTGAACCATCCTACCACAACCAGAGAGCAGTGCTGAACTACTATCTACCTCTTTGGAGACCCTCGGACTATCTATGATTGGACTTTGCTGGCTTTGCCTTGCACTAAACGTTATTCCCTTATCATGTATCTGCACACTGTGGACGGCTCGAATGTAATCACGTATTGTCTTTCCGCTGGCTGGTTAGCACGCAACAAAAGCTTTTCACTGTACCTCGGTACACGTGACAATGAACAAAACTGAGCTGCTGCACGTCTAACCATTCCCCCTCAGATGCCGATGTATCAGGACCCAACAACACCCCCCTCCAGTCACTGTCTCACGTTATTACTGCCGGGCTAATCGGCCACAGAACCACTTGGGCAAACCGTCGGCAAACGGCACTCTGGCAACGGTGGGCAGAGGTGGGTGGGGGCTGAAACCCTTCCACATTAACTCCCCCCTATCCCACCCCATGTCACGGTGGCGCAGCGGTAGAGTTGCCGCCTCACAGCGCCGGAGATCGCAAAATGCTGGAGTAACTCAGCGGGTCAGGCAGCATCTCTGGAGAGAAGGAATGGGTGACGTTTCGGGTGGAGACCCTCATTCAGGCTGAAGACCCTTCAGAAGACACTTGTGAGGAAGGGTCTCGACCCGAAAAGTCACCTATTCCTTTCCTCCAGAGATGCTGCCTGTCCCACTGAGTTACTCCAGCTTTTCGTGTCCATCCTGTGGTTTGCCTTTGCCAGAGGAGGTAGTTGTGGCAGTTACTATCACAACATTTAGAAGACATTGAGCAGGCACATGTGTAGAAAAGGCTTAGTCAAGATGGTTTCATTGTCAGGTGTCCCAGATAGAACAATTAAATTCTTACTTGCTGCAGCACAACAGAATATGTAAACACCGTGCACTGTAAACAATAATAATAGTCTATTGTAGTTCGGAGCTTATTTGGAGGTTGTGGTGTTTAATAGCCTGATGGCCGTGGGGAAGAGGCTGTTCCTGAACCTGGACGTTCCAGTTTTCAGGCTCCTGTACCTTCTTCCCGATGGCAGGGGTGAAACGAGAGCGTGGCCAGGGTGGTGTGGGTCTCTGGTGATGCCGGCTGCCGTTTTGAGGCAGCGATTTCGATAAATTCCTTCGATGAGGGGGAGGATTAGAAGGATTCGGGCCAAACGTGGGCAGGTTGGATCGATACTGACCACGGGCGCCGTCTGTACAGAGTTTGCACGTTCTCCCCGTGACCTGCGTGGGTTTTCTCCGGGTGCTCCGGTTTCCACCCACACTCCAAAGACGTGCGGGTTTGTAGGTTAATTGGCTCTGGGTAAAACTGTACAATGTCCCCAGTCTGTGTAGTATATATAGTGTTAGTGTACGCCTAAGAAGAAGAATGTACGGGGATCGCTGGTCAGCATGGACTCGGTGGGTCGAAGGGCCTGTTTCTGCGCTGTATCTCTAAACTAAACCCTCGATTTTCCCATGGTTGAGGAGGATTAAGGCCATGGTTATTACTGACAATAGAGTCATTCAGCAAGGAAACATCAGCCCAACTTGTCCACACCGACCAAGTTGCCCCCATCTCCGTTAGGACCACCTGCCCGCATTTGGCCCGAATCCTTCTAATCCTCCCCACCATCGAAGGGGTTTATCGAAATCGCTGCCTCAAAATGGCAGCTGGCATCATCAGAGACCCCCTGGCCACGCTCTCGTTTCATCCCTGCCATCGGGAAGAAGGTACAGGAGCCTGAAAACTGGAACGTCCAGGTTCAGGAACAGCCTCTTCCCAACAGCCATCAGGCTATTAAACACCACAACCTCATATAAGCTCCGAACTACAATAGACTATTATTATTATTGTTTAGACAATAGACAATAGGTGCAGGAGGAGGCCATTCAGCCCTTCGAGCCAGCACCGCCATTCAATGCGATCATGGCTGATCATTCACAATCAGTACCCCGTTCCTGCCTTCTCCCCATACCCCCTGACTCCGCTATCCTTAAGAGCTCTATCTAGCTCTCTCTTGAATGCATTCAGAGAATTGGCCTCCACTGCCTTCTGAGGCAGAGAATTCCACAGATTCACAACTCTCTGACTGAAAAAGTTTTTCCTCTTCTCCGTTCTAAATGGCCTACCCCTTATTCTTAAACTGTGGATTAAGAATTGGAAATATTTAATTTCAGGATTGTTTTGATACCCCTAAAAAGAAAGTAATAAGAAATTAGCCGGAAGTGTTTCCTTCTTTCTTCTTTCTTTCTTTCTTTCCTTTTTGAAAATTTTATTTCTTTATCTTCCCTCTTCTCCTTTTTCCTCTTTTTTCTAACTGGGGGGTGGGGGGAGGGGGGTTGTGGGTGGGGAGATAATACAGAACAATACAGGTATAATCGAATTTAAATGTATAATCGAATTTATAATGTAGGTACCATCGCGTACTATGAGTTCATACATGTATTTGTTTTGTTAAAATTTAAATAAAATTTTAAAAATTTTAAAAATTTTAAAAACTGTGGCCCCTTGTTCTGGACTCCCCCAACATTGTGAACATGTTTCCTGCCTCTAACATGTCCAACCCCTTAATAATCTTATACGTTTCGATAAGATCCCCTCTCATCCTTCTAAATTCCAGTGTATACAAGCCTAGTCACTCCAGTCTTTCAACATATGACAGTCCCGCCATTCCGGGAATTAACCTAGTAAACCTACGCTGCAAGCCCTCAATAGCAAGAATATCCTTCCTCAAGTTTGGAGACCAAAACTGCACACAGTACTCCAGGTGCGGTCTCACTAGGGCCCTGTACAACTTTACAGTGCACTATGTTTACATATTCTTTTGTGCTGCAGCAAGTAAGGATTTCATTGTTCTATCTGGGACACATGACAATAAAACCCTCTTAACTTATCACCCCCGTCCTTTATAAACTCCACTGGCTCCCCATCCCCCAGAGAATCCAGTACAAAATCCTCCTCATAACCTACAAAGCCCTCCATAACCTGGCCCCATCCTACCTGACCGACCTCCTCCACAGGCACACTCCCACCTGCACCCTCCGCTCTGCCGCTGCCAATCTCCTATCCCCCCACATCCGGACTAAACTCAGATCCTGGGGGGACAGGGCTTTCTCCATCGCTGCTCCCACCCTATGGAACTCATTACCCCAAACCGTTAGAGACTCCCCCACACTCACCACATTCAAAACATCGCTGAAGTCTCACCTGTTCAGTACTGCCTTCAACCACTGAAGGTCACCTCACCTACTGTCTCCTTTCTCTGTTCATTTATTTATTTACTTATTTATCTATTTATTAATTTCCCTATGTTCTCAAAATCTCTGTAAAGCGTCTTTGAGTATATGAAAAGCGCTATATAAATAAAATGTATTATTATTATTATTATTATTAACTAAGCCTCTTCTACACATGTGCCAGTCCAATATCTTCTAAATGTTGTGATGGTAAATGTTCCAACTACCTCCTCTGGCAAAGACACGAAAAGCTGGAGTAACTCAGCGGGACAGGCAGCATCTCTGGAGGAAAGGAATAGGTGACTTTTCGGGTCGAGACCCTTCTTCACAAGTGTCTTCTGAAGGGTCTTCAGCCTGAATGAGGGTCTCCACCCGAAACGTCACCCATTCCTTCTCTCCAGAGATGCTGCCTGTCCCGCTGAGTTACTCCAGCATTTTGCATCTATCACCAGCTTAAGCCAGCAGCTGCAGTTCCTTCCTACACATGAAGATAGACCACAGCTTGACAGGGGTTTATGGTCTTAGTCAGAATGTCACCCTCTCCTCTCTGGGAATCAGGGGATTCAGTGTTTGTGTCTGTTACCCAAACGTACAGCTGGTGTCAGAAGAAAATACAGAATAGTCTTAGAAAAGTAAAGCACAGGAACAGGCCCTTCAGTCCTTCAGTGTCTGTGCTGGAAGGTATCACAAAATGCCGGAGTAACTCAGCAGGTCAGGCAGCATCTCAGGAGAGAAGGAATGGGTGACGTTTTTGGGTCGAGACCCTTCTTCAGACTGATGGGACAAAGATAGGATGTAGTAGGAGACAGGAAGACAGTGGGAGAACTGGGAAAGGGGAGGGGAAAGAGAGGGACAGAGGAACTATCTAAAGTTGGAGAAGTCAATGTTCATACCGCTGGGCTGCAAGCTGCCCAAGCGAAATATGAGGTGCTGTTCCTCCAATTTGCGCTGGGCCTCACTCTGACAAAATGGAGGAGGCCCATGACAGAAAGGTCAGACTGGGAGAGGGAGCGGGAGTTGAAGTGCTGAGCCACCGGGAGATCAGGTTAGTTGAGGTGGACTGAGCGGAGGTGTTGAGCGAAACGATCGCCGAGCCTGCGTTTGTGTCTGTGCTGGACGTCATGCTAAGATAAACCAATCTCATCTGCCTGCGTGTAACCCATATCACTCTATTCTCTGCACCTCCCATCAGCCGACATAGAATCTCTCATGCACCATCATAGTATCTCCCACAACCGAATATGGGCGGCACGGTGGCGCAGCGGTAGAGTTGCTACCTTACAGCGCTTGCAGCGCCAGAGACCCGGGTTCCATCCCGACTACGGGTGCCGTCTGTATGGAGTTTGTACGTTCTCCCCGTGTCCAGCGTGGGTTTTCTCCGAGATCTTCGGTTTCCTCCCGCTGTCCAAAGACGTACAGGTTTGTAGGTTAATTGGCTTGGTATCAGTGTAAATTGTCCCTAGTGTGTGTGTAGGATAGCGTTAGTGTGCGGGGATCGCTGGTCGGCGCGGACCCGGTGGTACAGATACAGGATAAAGGGTATAACGTTTAGTGATGTCTTCCTGTCTCCACCTATATCCTTCCTTTGTCCCGCCCCCCTGACATCAGTCTGAAGAAGGGTCTCGACCCGAAACGTCGCCCATTCCTTCTCTCCCGAGATGCTGCCTGACCCGCTGAGTTACTCCAGCATTTTGTGAATAAATACCTCCAATTAAAGGTAGTTCGGAGATTTCCAATAAGGTAGATGGTCGATCAGGAACGCTCCCTAGTGGGTGATAGGATGTGTAGGAAGGATATGCTGGCTTACACCAATAGACACAAAATGCAGGAATAACTCAGCGGGACAGGCAGCATCTTTGGTGAAAAGGAAGCACTATCCTACATTGCTTTCTTTCCAGAGATGCTGCCTGACCCGCTGAGTTACTCTGGCATTTTGTGATGCACTATCTTTGGTGATCGGACGGTTCAGTTGCCTGATGGGCGTCGAGGAGGAAACTGTACCCCTGAATCTGGAGCTGGGCCAAAGGACCTGTATCTGTGCTGTGTGACTAGGGGTTGCCAACTTCCCCGCTCCCAAATACGGGACAAGGTGACGTCACCGCCCCGCGCCCCACGTGACCGTCACCCCCCGCGCCCCCGCGCCCCACGTGACCTCACCCAGCCAGCGGCCACGTGCTCCCGCTCCACCAATGGCGGCCGCTGACACCTGCTGATAGTTTATCTTGTTTCCCTTGGGATTTGCCGGTTTAATTAGAAAAGGTTGGAGCTTCTAGAAATTTCTGTAGCCAATTCCCCGGAGAGGACTTTTAACTAACAACTAAACCAAGTGGACCCGTTGGGCCCAAATCTCTCCTGCATTGGTGCAGCATCCCCCCCCCTCCCCCCTCCCCCTCCCCCCCTCCCCCCTCTCCCTCCACTCCCCACTCCATCCCCCTCAACCCTTACCCTCCCTCCTCCCTCTCCCCCCTCCATCCCCCTCCCTCCCTCCCTCCACTCCCCCCTCCATCCCCCTCCCTCCCTCCCTCCACTCCCCCCTCCATCCCCCTCCCTCTCTCCCTCCACTCCCCACTCCATCCCCCTCCCCCTCCCTCCACTCCCCACTCCATCCCCCTCAACCTTTACCCTCCCTCCCTCCACTCCCCACTCCATCTCCCTCAACCCTTACCCTCCCTCCTACCCCCTTCCCCAACCGGGCGGCCGCCATTGGTGGAGCGGGAGCACGTGGCCGCTGGCTGGGTGAGGTCACGTGGGGCGCGGGGCGGTGACATCACCTTGTCCCTTATTTGGGAGCGAGGAAGTTGGCAACCCTACTAATACGAGACAAGGGCAGTCCCGTGCGGGACAAACTAATTTAGCCCAAAATACGGGATGTCCCGGCTAATACGGGACAGTTGGCAACCCTATGTATGACTGCGGCTCGGATCCTGTTGGGGCTGGCTGGCTGGCCCTACGTAAGTCGGGACAGGCTCACTAAATAGTCGTTTATTACCGTAAAGGACCGCTGGCTTAAAAAATAATTTCTAAAGACTTGTTATGAGTGGAGTGGTTTACGGGAGCAGTCCCAATCTATTTAATCATTCATTTACCAAACTAGATGGAAATTAAAAACACACGCACAGAAAGATTGACTACTATAATTAATTAAACTGAAATTATCTTTTACAAGGTGTTAATTTAGAAAATGATTAGATTTCCAGCTTGTGGATTGGTGACACTGTGGCCAGACTTAATGAAGGATGCAGTGGTCCCTGAATCCTCTCCCCTGTTTTAAAACAGGGCAGCACGATGGCGTAGTGGTAGAGTTGCTGCCTCACAACGCCAGAGTCCCCGGTTCGATCCCGACTACGGGTGCTGTCTGTGCGGAGTTTGTACGTTCTCCCCGTGACTTTTGTCTGAGATCTTTGGTTTCCTCCCACAGTCCAAAGACGTCCAGGTGTCTACATTAATTGGCTTGGAAAAAATTATAAATTGTCCCTAGTAAACATAGAAACATAGAAAATAGGTGGTGGAGGAGGCCATTCGGCCCTTCGAGCCAGCACCGCCATTCATTGTGATCATGGCTGACCATCCACAATCAGTAACCCGTGCCTGCCTTCTCCCCATATCCCTTGATTCCACTAGCCCCTGGAGCTCTATCTTTTAAATTCATCCAGTGAATTGGCCTCCACTGCCTTCTGTGGCAGAGAATTCCACAAATTCACAACGTGAAAAGGTTTCTTCTCACCTCAGTTTTAAATGGCCTCCCCTTTATTCTTAGACTATGGCCCCTGGTTCTGGACTCCCCCAACATTGGGAACATTTTTCCTGCATCTAGCTTGTCCGGTCCTTGTATAATTTTATACGTCTCTGTAAGATCCCCTCTCATCCTTCTAAACTCCAGTGAACACAAGCCCAGTCTTTCCAATCTTTCCTCATACGACAGTCCCGCCATCCCGGGGATTAACCTCGTGAACCTACGCTGCACTGCCTCAATAGCAAGGACATCCTTCCTCAAATTAGGAGACCAAAACTGCACACAATACTCCAGATTTGGTCTCACCAGGGCTCTATACAACTGCAGAAAGACCTCTTTACTCCTATATTCAAATCCTCCTTTATTCCTATACTTAAATAGTGTGTGTAAGGTATTGATAACGTGCGGGGATCGCTGGTCAGCGCGGGCTCACTAGGCCAAAGGGGCTTTTTCCACACTGTATCTTTAAACCAAACCTCACACCTCTACCCTCTCGAATTTGACATTTCCACCCTTGGGCAACGAAAAGACTGACTGTCTATCCGATCTACGCCTCGACAAAATTTTATACACTTCAATCAAGTTGCCCTTCAGTTTCCAACGCTCCAGAGAAAACAGTCCAGGTTTGTAAAACCTAGCCTTGTTGCTAATATTCTCTAATCCAGGTAGCATCTGGTGAAACTCTTCTGTATCCTTTCCAAAGCCTCAACATCTTCCTTGTCGAGGCAATAGGGTTGCCAACTGTCCCGTATTAGCCGGGGACATCCCGTATTTTGGGCTAAATCGGTTTGTCCCCGTACGGGACCGCCCTTGTCCCGTATTAGTAAGGTTGCCAACTTCTTCACTCCCAAATAAGGGACAAAGGGTAACGTCACCCGCCCCGCGCCCCCACGTGACCTCACCCAGCCAGCGGCCACGTGCTCCCGCTCCACCAATGGCGGCCGCCTGTTTCTGAACTGTATTTCTAAACTGACTAAGAGCTCTTTGCCGTCCACAACTCCACTAATTCTCGTGGTATCTGCAACTTTATTAATGCTGTGTCTGATCTTTCCTCCTGCATTCCCAGTCGGGAAGCCTGAATACCAGTATCAATGTGGACAAGTTAGGCTGCTGGTCCTAATATTGGACAACAACTCCCCTCAAAGTCTCAACCCCTGGCCACTCCCTCTTCGTCCCTCTCCCATCGGGCAAAAGATATTAAAGTATGAGAACACACACCCTCCAGATTCAGGTACAGTTCTCTTCTCAGCTGTTATCAGGCAACTGAACCATCCTATCACCAACTAGAGAGCAGGTCCCGAGCTACCATCGGACATTGGAGACCCTCGACTATCTTTAATTGCACTAAACGTTATTTCCTTCATCCTGTATCTGTCCACTGTGGCCGGCTTCATTGTGATTGTGCATAGTCTTTCCTTTGACTGGTTAGCACGACAAACGTTTTTCACTGTACCTCGGTACACATTTTAGTTTAGTTTAGTTAGAGATACAGCGCGGAAAACAGGCCCTTCGGCCCACCGAGTCCGCGCCGACCAGCGATCCACGCACAATTAACACGATTCTACACGCACTAGGGACAATTTACAATTATACAATCCAATTAACCTACATACCTGTGCATCTTTGGAAGTGTGGGAGGAAACCGAAGATCTCAGAGAAAACCCACGCGGTACATGGGGAGAACGTACAAACTCCGTACAGACAGCACCCGTAGTCAGGGTCGAACCCGGATCTCTGACGCTGTAAGCGCTGTAAGGCAGCAACTCTACCGCTGCGCCATTACTGCTGTGGCTGCCCATTACTACCATCACCTCATTGGGGACCCTTGGATGATCTTTGATCGAACTTTATCTTGCACTAAATGATATTCCCTTTGGTCTGTATCGGTACACTGTGGACGGCTTGTTTGTGATCGGGTATTGTCTTTCCGTTGACTGGTTAGCACGCAAAATCTTTTCAATGTACTTCGGTACACATGACAATAAACTAACCTCAACCCAGTAAGTAAACTATTCAATCACAGGCTGAGTCTACAGTTTCAACCCATGTTGGTTCATTTATCCTCCTCATTTCAACACAAGTGGCAAAGTCCCTGGAGGCATTAATCCTAAAGGCACGTGGAGGCAGATACTGGCAGGAGAAACAATCTTCTGGAACTCTTATACATCGGCAAGACCAAGCGTAGACTGGGCGATCATTTCACTGTACACCTTCGCTCAGTCCGCCTGGACCTATGTGATCAACAGTTCAACAGAGCTTTATTTGTCATTCGGTACCAAGGTGCCGAACGAAACTACATAGCAGTCACACACACAAAAAAGAACACAAGACACACGACCCCAACACAAACGTCCATTCACAGCGACTCCAAACACCCCCCTCACTGTGATGGAGGCAACAAAACTTCCCCTCTTCTTCCCCCACGCCCACCGGACAGACAGCTCGTCCCCGACCGACCCGCACAGATCTCCCGGTTGCCAAACACTTTAATTCCCCCCTCCCATTCCCACACTGACCTTTCTGTCCTGGTCCACTGTCAGAGTGAGGCCAAATGCAAATTGGAAGAACAACACCTCATATTTTTGCTTGGACTGCATGCAACCCAGAGGTATGAATATTGATTTATTTAACTTCAGGTAACCCCTGCAACCCTCTCTCTTCTCTGCCTCTCCCCATACATTCTTCTAGCTTCAAAGTCATCTTGTTGAGTCTCATTGGCTGTAACTCGTTTTCCCACCTAGCCCCCAGCTAACAATGGCCTGTCTCCTTTATCATCGTTAACTTTTTGCATGTCTTTCATTCATTTGTTCTATAACTCTCCACATCACCATCTATATCTCTCCTTTCCCTTTCCCCCTGACTCTCAGACTGAAGAAGAGTCTCGACCCAGAACGTCACCAATATCTTTTCTCCAGAGATGCTGTCTGACCCGCTGAGTTACTTCAATTTTTTTGTGTCTAATCTTCTGGAAAATACTCAGCAGGTTAGGCAGCATCTGCAGAGGCAGAGGGATAGTTTAGGTTTTGTTTTATTATTGTTACGTGTACCAAAGTACAGTCAAATGCTTTGTTTTGCAGGCTATCCAAGGAGATCGGATGCGCTGAACATAAATATAATCAAGTCAAACTCAAGAACAATAGGTAGAGCAAAGAGAAGATACAGAGTGCAGAATATAGTTCTCAGCATTGGAGCGCATCTGTTTAGTTTAGAGACACAGCGCAGAAGACAGGCCTTTCAGCCTACCGGGTCCGCGCCGACCAGCGATCCCCGCACATTAACACTATCCTACACCCACTAGGGACAATTTTTTTAAAACATTTACCAAGCCAATTAACCTACACTCCTGCACGTCTTTGGAGTGTGGGAGGAAACCGAAGATCTCAGAGAAAAACCCACGCAGGTCACGGGGAGAACGTACAAACTCCGTACAGACAGCACCCGTGGTCGGGATCGAACCCGGGTCTCCGGCGCTGCATTCGCTGTAAAGGCAGCAACTCTACCGCTGTGCCACCATAGTCATTCAGTGCGGAAACAGGCCCTTTGGCCCAACTTGCCCACACATAGAGTCATACAGTGTGTTTAGGTGGATGAGAGGGGATCTTATCGAAACGTATAAGATTATTAAGGGGTTGGACACGTTAGAGGCAGGAAACATGTTCCCAGTGTTGGGGGAGTCCAGAACAAGGGGCCACAGTTTAAGAATAAGGGGTAGGCCATTTAGAACTGAGATGAGGAAAAAGTCCTCCTGCACCTGTTGTCTATTGTCTATTGAAACAGGCCCTTCGGCTCCCAACCTGCCCACACATAGAGTCATGGAGTGTGATGGATGTTTCTTTTTTTTGTTTTGTGTTGGTTTGTGGTTGTGTGTATTATTGCTCATTTTTATTGCTCTTATTGTTGGACTGTGGGAAATGGAATTTCGTCCAAAGGAACTTGGGTTTTTTTTGGATGACAATAAAGGCAATTCTGATTCTGATACAGTGTGGAAAACAGGCCCTTCGGCCCAACTTGCCCACACATGGAGTCATACAGTGTGGACCCACCACCCAGGCCATATCTTCCCTCCCCTCCCCCTTTCTGCGTTCTGCAGAGACCGTTCCCTCCGTGACTCCCTGGTCCACTCGTCCCTTCCTACCCAAACCACCCCATCCCCGGGCACTTTCCCCTGCAACCGCACGCGATGCAAACACCTGTCCCTTTACCTCCCCCCTCAACTCCCATCCAAGGACCCAAACAGTCTTTCCAGGTGAGACAAAGGTTCACACTGCACCTCCTCCAACCTCATCTATTGCATTCGCTGCTCTAGATGTCAACTTATTTACATCGGCGAAACCAAACGCAGGCTCGGCGATCGCTTCGCTCAACACCTGCGCTCGGTCCGCGTTGGCCAAACTGCTCTCCCGGTGGCCGAGCACTTCAACTCCCCCTCCCATTCCCAGTCTGACCTTTCTGTCATGGGCTTCCTCCCAGTGCCATAGTGAGGCCCACCGGAAATTGGAGGAACAGCACCTCATATTTCGCCTGGGCAGTTTGCAGCCCAGCTGTATGAACATTGACTTCTCCAACTTTAGATAGTTCCTCTGTCCCTCTCTTCCCCTCCTCCTTCCCAGATCTCCCTCCATCTTCTGTCTCCACCTATATCCTTCCTTTATCCCGCCCCCCTGACATCAGTCTGAAGAAGGGTCTCGACCCGAAACGTCACCCATTCCTTCTCTCCCGAGATGCTGCCTGACCCGCTGAGTTACTCCAGCATTTTGTGAAAACATACAGTGTGCAAACAGGCCTTCGGCCGAACTTGCCCACACATAGAGTCATGGAGTGTGGAAACAGGCCCTTCGGCCCATCCTGCCCACACATACAATGTGGAAACAGGCCCTTCGGCCCATCCTACCCACACACGGAGTGTGGAAACAGGCCTTCGGCCCACCTTGCCCATACATAGAGTCATGGAGTGTGGAAAGATTTGTGGGGGCAGGCTTGGATCACAGAGGTTGTAGCAACAGGGGAGAG
>NC_135993.1:5457635-5540135 GCF_053455715.1 Rhinoraja longicauda
GGTTCTGGACTCCCCCAACATTGGGAACATGTTTCCTGCCTCTAACGTGTCCAACCCCTTAATAATCTTATACGTTTCGATAAGATCCCCTCTCATCCTTCTAAATTCCAGTGTATACAAGCCTAGTCGCTCCAGTCTTTCAACACACGACAGTCCCGCCATTCCGGGAATTAACCTACGCTGCACGCCCTCAATAGCAATAGCGGCCGCCATTGGTGGAGCGGGAGCACGTGGCCGCTGGCTGGGCGAGGTCACGTGGGGCGCGGGGCGGTGACGTCACCCTTTGTCCCGTATTTGGGAGTGAGGAAGTTGGCAACCCCAGTGACGTTTCAGGTCGAGACCCTTCTTCAAACTAATGAGATCTGTTTAACTTAGCATTGTGTTCAGCACAAATATTGTGGGCACGTTCCTGTGCTGTACTGTTCAAAGTTCCTTGTTATAAAGTCTTGCTTGTCAGCATTACCTCGTATATATGTCTAGTTTACCAAGTACAACTGTTGATTTGCGATACATTGCTGGAGTAACTCAGCAGGTCAGGCAGCATCTCGGGAGAGAAGGAGTGGGTGACGTTTCGGGTCGAGACCCTTCTTCTGACTCTCTGAAGAAGGGTCTCGACCCGAAACGTCACCCATTCCTTCTCTCCCGAGATGCTGCCTGACCTGCTGAGTTACTCCAGCAGTTATCTTCTTATTTACGATACATCTATTTGTTGTGTTGTGGGTTTTAATAGGCTTGTACAGTTGCAGCTAGTAAAAATTACTTTGTTCTAGTCCTGGCGCTTTGGGCAATTAAACACTCTTGACTCTTTTACGTTAGTTTAATTTAGAGATACAGCGTGGAAACAGGCCCTTCGGCCCACCGAGTCCGTGCTGACCAGCGATCCCCGCATATTAATACCAGAAGGGTCTCGACCCGAAACGTCACCCATTGACTAATCTGAGGAAAGGACTCGACCCGAAACATCACCCATTCCTTCTCTCCAGAGATAGACAATAGACAATAGGTGCAGGAGGAGGCCATTCGGCCCTTCGAGCCATCACCGCCATTCAATGTGATCATGGCTGATCATTCTCAATCAGTACCCCGTTCCTGCCTTCTCCCCATACCCCCTGACTCCGCTATCCCTAAGAGCTCCATCTGGCTCTCCCTTGAATGCACTCAGAGAATTGGCCTCCACTGCCTTCTGACGCAGAGAATTCCAGATTTACAACTCTCTGACTGAAAATGTTTTTCCTCATCTCCATTCTAAATGGCCATCCCCTTATTCTTAAACTGCCTGTCCCGCTGAGTTACTCCAGCATTTTGTGTCTAACTTCGGTTTAAACCAGCATCTGCAGTTCCTTCCCACACATTAGCACCATCGACAATTTCCAATTTTACCGAAGCCAATTAACCTACAGACCTGTGCGTCTTTGGAGTGTGGGAGGAAACTGAAGCACCCGGAGAAAACCCACGCAGGTCACGGGGAGAACGTACAAACTCCGTACAGACGGCGCCCATAGTCGGGATCGAACCTGGGTCCCTGGCGCTGTGAGGCAGCAACTCCACCGCCATGCCACCTCTTGAGGTAGCTGTCAGGCGTGAGTCAACCCTATGGCCACAGTTTCATCGCAGGTCGAGGTCAGAACCCACAGCAGAGACCTGAGCACACAACAGGACAGTTGCCCTTCAGGTTCAGCGCATTGCCAGAGGTGCCATTTACAACGGTGTTCAGTGAAGGTCTGCCTGGTTTTCTCTCAAGTCGCCCAAACAAAAACTCCATTGAAGGAGACAAAGTTCTGGAGTAACACAGCAGGTCAGGCAGCATCTGTGGAGAACATGGAGAGGTGACGAATGGGTGGTGCGGTGGCGCAGCGGTAGAGTCGCTGCCTCACAGCGCCAGAGACCCGGGTTCGATCCCGACCACGGGCGCTGTCTGTACAGAGTTTGTTCGTTCTCCACGTGACCACGTGGGTTTTCTCCGGGTGCTCCGGTTTCCTCCCACACTCCAAACACGTGCTGGTTTGTCGGTTAATAGACTTTGATTCAAAATTGTAACTTGTCCCTACTGTGTAGGATGGGTAAATCGGCTTGGGTAAATGTAAAAATTGTCCCCAGTGCGCGTAGGATAGTGTTAGTAGGCGGGGATCGCGGGTCGGCGTGGACTCGGTGGGCCGAAGGGCCTTTTCCCTTGCTGTATCTCTAAAGTCTAAAAAAAGCTGATGGTATTATATGAAAGACACCAGGGAAATACAAACTCTTGCTTTTGATGAATGGAATCTATGAATTAATGATCATATCAATTGTATTGATTTCATTGAATTGTATTGATTTCATTGAATTCTATTGATTTCATTGAATTGTATTGATTTCATTGAATTGTATTGATTTCATTGAATTCTATTGAATTCATTGATTTCATTGATTTCATTGAATTTCATTGAATTGTATTGATTTCATTGAATTTTATTGATTTCACTGATTTCATTGAATTGTTTGGAATTGCAACTTTTGCCATCTATGAATGGAATCCCAAACAAAGACTGTTGGTGCACACCAATGGCCTCAAGCAGATCCGCACCAGAGCTCTGAACCTTCCTCATTACAGAGGGCGGCACGGTGGCACAGCGGTAGAGTTGCTGAACCTCACAGCACCAGAGGCCCCGGTTCGATCCCGACTATGGGTGATGTCTGTACCGACTTTGTACATTCTTCCCATGGGATTTCTCCGGGTGCTCCGGTTTCCTCCCACACTCCCAAGACGTTCAGGTTTGTAGGTCGATTGGCTGTGGATTCCACAGATTCACCTGAAGAAATTCTTTTTCATCTCCTTTTCGAAAGGAATGTCTTTTTATTCTGAGTCTGTGGCCCCTGGTCCAGGACTCTCCCACTAGTGGAAACATCCTCTCCACATCCACTCTATCCACTAATAACTTAACATCTTAACACTAGGATGGCGCAGTGGTAGAGTCGCTGCCTTACAGCGCCTGAGTTGACAAGATGGTGTTCCTATTCTCCAGAGAATGTGGCCCTCTGGTACTAGACTCTCCGACTGGAGATGACATTTGAGGCTTCTTGCATTGAATGTCTTGATTAGCACCCAACACACGAGGACTGGACAAGCCGGGAAGGCCATCCATCCATCTTGGCATTGCCTTGCGTGACGTGAGCCATAATTGATCACACAACAGCTGGGGTAATTGATCACATTGTGAGTGGATAACGAGTCCCAGCTCTGCATGTGGGAAGGGCATCTCGTCAAATTGTGTCCCCTGGAATCGAAAAGAAATGTTGAAAAATACCTTTCAAGCCAGGCCTAATTAATCAGACCTGCGCTCTTATAATCATGCAAAAGATTTGAGTACTGTTTGTTGACCTTTAATATCCAAACAAGTCAATACCAGCCTTCTGATGCACAGCCACACAGAGGTGAATGTTAATGGTCTTCTGTTCATTGTCTGTGGGATGTGCCGAGATTTAGTTCAGTTTAGGATAGTTTGGAGACGCAGTGTGGAAACAGGCCCTTCGGCCCACCGAGTCCGCACCAACCAACGATCCCCTCACACTAACACTATCCTACACACACACACACACACACACACACACACACACACACACACACACACACACACACACACACACACACACACACACACACTAGAGACGCTTTACAATTTTATACCAAGCCGATTGACCTACAAAGCCCGTACGTCTTTGGAGCGTGGGAGGAAACCGAAGATCTCGGAGAAAACCCACGCAGGTCGTGTACAGACGGCGCCCGTAGTCAGGATCGAACCCGGGATTCTGGCGCTGTAAGGCAGCAGCAACTCTACCGCCGCGCCACCGTGCCACCCTAACGTTAAGATGTTAAGTTACTAGTGACCAGATTAAGTCAAGTCAAGTCAAGTCAATTTTATTTGTATAGCACATTTAAAAACAACCCACGTTGACCAAAGTGCTGTACATCTGATTAGGTACTAAGGAAAAAATGAAACATACAGTAGCACACAAACATATCAGCACATACAAAACAGTTCACAGCGCCTCCACAATGAGCCTCAAACGCTAGGGAGTAGAAATAGGTTTTGAGCCTGGACTTAAAGGAGTCGATGGAGGGGGCAGTTCTGATGGGGAGAGGGATGCTGTTCCACAGTCTAGGAGCTGCAACCGCAAAAGCGCGGTCACCCCTGAGCTTAAGCCTAGACCGCGGGATAGTGAGTAGCCCCAAGTCGGCCGACCTGAGGGACCTGGAGTTAGAGAGGTGGGTTAGAAGATTTTTGATGTGGGGGGGGAATGTCCATTTAGGGCTTTATACGTGAATAGGAGGAGCTTGAAGTTGATTCTGTACCGTACAGGGAGCCAGTAGAGAGAGGCCAGAATCGGCGTGATGTGGACATTAAGTCATGTCCTGTCTTAAATTTCTTAATTACAAACACAGGGAAAATGCAAAGGGGGAGAACAAAATCTGCCTGTTATTATCTGAAGGTGGCGGCTATGTTTTTATCAACTGCTTAAGTTGTCCTTTCTTGGTGAACCATTTGTATCGAGGTTCAATCTTGATCTTCACCGCTTCCTGTCCCGACTTAGGACACAAAGTGCTGGAGTAACTCAGCGGATCAGGCAGCATCCCTGGAGAACACGGACAGGCGACATTTCGGATCTGAAGAAGGGTCAGAAACCCGAAACGTCACCTTAACCATGTCCTGGAGAGATGCCGCCTGACCCGCTGAGTTACTCCAGTACTGGGGTGTTTTTTCACCCTCGTTTGATTAGCAGTTACTCCGGGACGTCCCGACGCTAGGAAGGAAGTCCCATTCCTCGTTAGACTGTCAACTCAACAACCTTTCTCTGAGGCAGTGAAGGCAACAGGAATTAGGGCGAGAGCCCCCAGATTTTTGAGAACAAGAGATAACTTGGGAGGTAGAAACCAATAACTGTAGATGCTCATTTATATCAAAGCTAGACACAAAGATAGAAGATGTTCCCCAGCGTGAGATGGTAAACCTCCAACCTAAATTGAATACATTTGGTCCTCAGTGAGTTGAGTATAGGAGCAAAGAGGTCCTTCTGCAGTTGTACAGGGCCCTAGTGAGACCGCACCTGGAGTACTGTGTGCAGTTTTGGTCTCCAAATTTGAGGAAGGATATTCTTGCTATTGAGGGCGTGCAGCGTAGGTCCACTAGGTTAATTCCCGGAATGGCGGGACTGTCATATGTTGAAAGACTGGAGTGACCAGGCTTGTATACACTGGAATTTAGAAGGATGAGAGGAGATCTTATCGAAACATATAAGATTATTAAGGGGTTGGACACGTTAGAGGCAGGAAACATGTTCCCAATGTTGGGGGAGTCCAGAACAAGGGGCCACAGTTTAAGAATAAGGGGTAGGCCATTTAGAACTGAGATGACGAAAAACTTTTTAAGTCAGAGAGTTGTGAATCTGTGGAATTCTCTGCCTCAGAAGGCAGTGGAAGCCAATTTTCTGAATGCATTCAAGAGAGAGCTAGATAGAGCTCTTAAGGATAGTGGAGTCAGGGGGTATGGGGAGAAGGCAGGAACGGGGTACTTATTGAGAATGATCAGCCATGATCACATTGAATGGCGGTGCTGGCTCGAAGGGCCGAATGGCCTCCTCCTGCACCTATTGTCTATTGTCTATTTGGTAGCAAGGGTCATTTTCTGATGTTTCTTCAGAGAATTGATCCTAATACTCTGTCACCAGGCTAAATCCTAATGGGGGAGAGTTGTCCTACCATAGCATCATACAGCATGGAAACAGGCCCTTCTGCCCAACTTTCCCATGCTGACCAAGATGCCCCATCTACGCTAGTCCCACCTGCCCGGAGAAAAATGATGGGTGACGTTTCGGGTCGAGACCCTTCACCAGTCTAGTTTACTTTAGTCTATTGTCAGATGTACTGAGGTACAGTGAAAATCTTTTTTGTTGCGTGCTATCCAGTCAACGGAAAGCCTAGACATGATTACAATCAAGCCTTCCACAGCATAGAGATACAGGACAAAGGGAAGATAGACACAGAGTGCTGGAGTAACTCAGCGGGTCAGGCAGCATCTCTGGAGAGAAGGAATGGGTGACGTTTTGGGTCGAGACCCTTCTTCAGACTGAGGGTCAGGGGAGAGGGAGTCCAGGGACATGGAGGGGGTCAGGTGGTAAAACAACAGATCAACGATCAACAAAGCAAACGATGATAAGGCGATGTAAAATGGTTTATTGTTAGCTGAGGGTAAGGAGGCATACAATCAGTAATATTAATCAGGAGGACAGTTAAAATAGTCGGAGAACTCGGATACTCGGATGTGGGAGGGATGGAGAGAGAGGGAAAGCATGGTTACTTGAAGTTAGAGAAGTCAATGTTCACACAGCTGGGGTGTAAGCTGCCCAAGCGAAATATGAGGTGCTGTTCTTCCAATTTGCGCTGGGCAGTGGAGGAGGCCCAGGACAGAAAGGCCGGTGTGGGAATTGTGAGGGGGAGTTAATAGACAATAGACAATAGGTGCAGGAGGAGGCCATTCGCCCCTTCGAGTCATCACCGCCATTCAATGTGATCATGGCTGATCATTCTCAATCAGTACCCCGTTCCTGCCTTCTCCCCATACCCACTGACTCCGCTATCCTTAAGAGCTCTATCTAGCTCTCTCTTGAATGCATTCAGAGAATTGGCCTCCACTGCCTTCTGAGGCAGAGAATTCCACAGATTTACAACTCTCCGACTGAAAAAGGCCTTGAGCAACCAGTAGATCGCGTAGGTCTAGGCGGGAAGTATCTGTAAACGTGTAGAGGTGGGGTTGGGGTGGTTAGAGCGCGGCGTAGTTGCGAGAGCGGGCGTTGGTGAATGTGGTGCCAATCGAGCGACCATCATTGAGCCTTGTGTGCGCCCTTGTTTTTCTTCCCCCCCCTGCCCAGGTGGAACTGACAGGCAGCAGCGTCTTTGACTACATCCACCCGGGGGACCATGTGGAGGTGGCAGAGCAGCTGGGGCTGAAGCTGTCGAGTAGCCGCGGGCAAAGCACGCAGGCCCCCGCCGAAGATGGAGCCAGCTCCACCTCCTCCTCCTCGCTGGCCGAGACCCCCGAGCCAGGTAAGAGTAAGGACCACCCTGCATGGGGCCACCACCCTCCATTGGGCGACCACCCTCCATCAGGATACCACCCTCCATGTGGAGACCACCCTCCATCTGGAGACCACCCTCCATGGTGGAGACCACCCTCCATCAGGAGACCACCCTCCATGTGGAGACCACCCTCCATCAGGAGACCACCCTCCATCAGGAGACCACCCTCCATGTGGAGACCACCCTCCATCAGGAGACCACTCTCCATGGGAAGCCACCCTCCATCAGGAGACCACCTTGCATACGGCGACTACCCTCCATAATAGAGACCTCGTTCCATGAGGAGACCACCCTATATGGGGAAACCATCCTCCGAAGGAGACCACCCTCCATGGTGGAGACCACCCTCCATGAGGAGACCACACTGCATGGGGAGACTACCCTCCATGAGGAGACCACTCTCCATGGTGGAGACCACTCTCCATGAGGAGACCACTCTCCATGGTGGAGACCACTCTCCATGGGGAGACCATCCTTCACAGGGAGACCACCCTCCATGAGGAGACCACCCTCCATGTGGAGACCACCCTCCATGAGGAGACCACCCTTCATGGTGGAGACCACCCTCCATGAGGAGACCACCCTCCATGGGGGAGACCATCCTCCATGAGGAGACCACCCTCCATGGGGGAGACCATCCTCCATGGTGGAGACCATCCTGCATGGTGAAGACCACCCTCCATGAGGAGACCACCCTCCATGAGGAGACCACCCTTCACGGGGAAACCATCCTCAGGCCCAACGGCCCATCTTTCCCACGCCGCCCAACATGACCCAGCCACACTGGAGGTAGACACAAAGTACTTGAGTAACTCAGCGGGTCAGGCAGCATCTCTGGAGAAAAAGAATGGGCCACGACTCTTCTTCAGACTGAAAGTAGAGGGGAGAGAACTATAGGTGCGCAAAGGCCAGAACAAAGCCGATCCAGCAACAGATGACCAAGAAATCAATGGATATTGATTTATCTATCTTCACGTAACCCCTGCAATCCCTCTCTCTCCATCCCTCCTCACCCAAGTCACACCAGCTTCTCGTTCTCACCTTGTGACAGCCAACAATGGCCTCTCCTTTATCATCGTTACTTTTTTACACATCTTTCATTCGTTTGTTCTATATCTCTCTACATCACTGTCTACACCTCTCATTTCCCTTTCCCGTGACTTTCAGTCGGAGGAAGGGTCTCGACCTGAAACGTCACCCATTCCTTCTCTCCAGAGATGCTGCCTGACCCACTGAGTTACAATAGACAATAGACAATAGGTACAGCAGGAGGCCATTCGGCCCTTCGAGCCAGCACCGTCATTCAATGTGATCATGGCTGATCATTCTCAATCAGTACCCCGTTCCTGCCTTCTCCCCATACCCCCTGACTCCGCTATCCTTAAGAGCTCTATCCAGCTCTCCCTTGAATGCATTCAGAGAATTGGCCTCCACTGCCTTCTGAGGCAGAGAATTCCACAGATTCACAACTCTCTGACTGAAAAAGTTTTTCCTCATCTCAGTTCTAAATGGCCTACCCCTTATTCTTAAACTGTGGCCCCTTGTTCTGGACTCCCCCAACATTGGGAACATGTTTCCTGCCTCTAACGTGTCCAACCCCTTAATAATCTTATACGTTTCGATAAGATCCCCTCTCATCCTTCTAAATTCCAGTGTATACAAGCCTAGTCGCTCCAGTCTTTCAACATATGACAGTCCCGCCATTCCGGGAATTAACCTAGTAAACTTACGCTGCACGCCCTCAATAGCAAGAATATCCTTCCTCAAATTTGGAGACCAAAACTGCACACAGTACTCCAGGTGCGGTCTCACTAGGGCCCTGTACAACTGCAGAAAGACCTCTTTGCTCCTATACTCAACTCCTCTTGTTATGAAGGCCAACATTCCATTGGCTTTCTTCACTGCCTGCTGTACCAGCATTGTGTCGATCTCCCTCCCATTGACTCCATCCACACTTCACGCTGCCTCGGCTAGTGTTGATGGGAATTGCTGTCTTATTTTTGCTAAGGTCTGTGGGTTTTTGGTTGGCCGCGTTTGGAGTATTGTGCGCAGTTCTGGTCATCCCATTACAGGAAGGATATGGAGGCATTGGAAACATAGAAACGTAGAAAATAGATGCAGGAGGAGGCCATTCAGCCCTTCGAGCCAGCACCGCCATTCAATACAATCATGGCTGATCATCCAAAATTAGTACCCCGTTCCTGCTTTTTCCCCACATCCCTTGATTCCGTTATCCCTAAGAGCTAAATCTAACTCTCTCTTGAAAACATCCAGTGAATCGGCCTCCACTGCCTTCTGTGGCAGAGAATTCCACAGATTCACAACTCTCTGAGTGAAAAAGTTTTTCCTCATCTCAGTCCTAAATTCTTGACCCTTATTCTCGAGTAACCCGTATTTTTCTGTGACTCATTCTTTTTCTCCAGAGATCCTGCTATTATTAAGCCTTGTGTGTGCTCTAGTGATCAATTTCCTTCCTGGGATAAAGTTCTATCTTATCATAGAAAATAGGTGCAGGAAGAGGCCATTCGGCCCTTCGAGCCAGCACCGCCATTCATTGTGATCATGGCTGATCATTCACAATCTGTAACCCGTGCCTACCTTCTCCCCATATCCCTTGATTCCACTAGCCCCTAGAGCTCTATCTAACTCTCTCTTAAATCCATCCAGTGAATTGGCCTCCACTGCCCTCTGTGGCAGAGAATTCCACAAATTCACAACTCTCTGGGTGAAAAAGTTCCTTCTCACCTCAGTTTTAAATGGCCTCCGCTTTATTCTAACACTGTGGCCCCTGGTTCTGGACTCGCCCAACTTTGGGAACATTTTTCCTGCATCTAGCTTGTCCAGTCCTTTTATAATTTTATATGTTTCTATAAGATCCCCTCTCATCCTTCTAAACTCCAGTGAATACAAGCCCAGTCTTTCCAATCTTTCCTCATATGACAGTCCCGCCATCCCAGGGATCAATCTCGTGAACCTACGCTGCAATGCCTCAATTACAAGGACGTCCTTCCTCAAATTAGGAGACCAAAACTGTACACATCGTATCGTATCATATGCTGTCTGACCCGCTGATTTACCAAGAGCAGGCGATCGGTCCAGCCCGTGAATGAAAGAGTTAAGTGTGTGATCTTTGTGAAAGCTAATCGTTTCTCTGCAGGCTTTTCTCTCGGGAGTCAGGCAGGGAGACAGGGATGGAGACAGACTTGGGGCAGAGAACATATTCCTCTCCACCGCCATTACTTCAGGCTGATTGTCAGGGGAATTAATTAGTTGGGATTGCAAGGAATGCAGGAGAAAGGGAGAGGTAGCTGCTTCTACTTAATGGAAAAATTACTCTCCGAAGAGTGGAAGGACCGGAATCTCACCCCTCGGTGAAACCAGGGCTCCATATTTCCCACCCAGACTGAAGCCGTCTCACTCGTGCCCCCTCCAACCACATCTACTGTGTCTACTGTGTCCGTTGTTCAAGATGTGGACTCTCATACATCGCCGAGACCAAACGCAGGCTGGGCGATCGTTTCGCCGAACACCTTCGCTCAGCCCGCCTGTACCAACCTGATCTCCCGGTTTGCCAAACACTTTAATTCTCCTTCCCATTCCCACACTGACCTTTCTGCCCTGGGTCTCCTCCATTGTCAGAGTGAGGCCCAACGGAAAATTGCAGGAACAGCTCCTCATATTTCGCTTGGGCAGCTCACAGCCCAGCGGTATCACAAAACGCTGGAGTAACTCAGCGGGTCGGGCAGCATCTCTGGAGTGAAGGAATGGGTGACGTTTCGGGTCAAGACCCTTCTTCAGAGGCACTCCAGCTTTTTGTCAATTTGTACCAGCATCTGCAGTTATTTTCCTACAGCCCAGCGGTATGAATATTGATTTCTCTCACTTCAGGTAGCCCTGGCATTCCCTCTCTCTCCATCCCTCCCCACCCAAGTACAGTACAGATACAGAACTTTATTGTCATTCGGTACAGATACCGAACGAAATTTCAGCAGTCACAGAACACAACAAAAAAGAAAAGTACACAGGACACAGGGCCCCAACACAAACGTCCATCACAGTGACTTCAAACACCCCCTCACTGTGATGGAGGCAACAAAACTTCCACTCTCTTCCCCCCACGCCCACGGACAGACAGCTCGACCCCTACCGAGGCAACCGACACGCACAGCCCCCGCAAGGAGATGGAAGGCCCCGCAGCCGAGCCGCACCGGGCACTGAAACGTCCCGCGGCCGAGCCGGGCGATGGAAGGCCCCGCGGCCACGCCGGGCGCTGAACCGTGCCGCGGCCGAGCCGCAACGAGCGCTGAAATGTCCCTCAGCCGTACCGGTCGATGGAAGGCCCCGCGGGCGATGGAAGGCCTCGCGCCGAGCTGCGCCGCGGGGAAGAGACCTAATAAAAGAAAGGTTTCCCCCACCCCACCCCACCACACCCCGCCCCCACCCCACCCCACCCCCCCCCCCCCCACCCCCCCCCACACATACACAGCCAAAAAAAAAATCAGAAACAAAAACCATCCCAACACCGACACACAAACAAAAAGAAAAGGAAAAAAGACAAACAGACTGCCAGCGACACTGTAGGCCCGGACATTGTGGGCCCGGACATTGTGGGCCCGGACACCGTGTGCCCGGACACCGTGGGCCTGGACACCGTGGGCCCGGACATTGTGGGCCCGGACACCGTGGGCCCGGACACCGTGGGCCCGGACACCGTGGGCCCGGACACCGTGGGCCCGGACATTGTGGGCCCGGACACCGTGGGCCCGGACACCGTGGGCCCGGACACCGTGGGCCCGGACATTGTGGGCCCGGACACCGTGGGCCCGGACACCGTGGGCCCGGACACCGTGGGCCCGGACATTGTGGGCCCGGACATTGTGGGCCCGGACATTGTGGGCCCGGACACCGTGGGCCCAGACACCGTGGGCCCGGACATTGTGGGCCCGGACACCGTGGGCCCGGACACCGTGGGCCCGGACACCGTGGGCCCGGACACCGTGGGCCCGGACACCGTAGTCGCACCAGCTTCTCATTTGCACCCTACAAACATCCAACAATGGCCTGTTTCCTTTATCATTGATACTTTTTTTGCACATCTTTCATTCATTGTTCTTGATCTCTCCACACCATCGTCTATATCTCTCATTTCCCTTATCCCTAACCAGTGTGAAGAAGGGTCTCGACCCGAAACGTCACCCATTCCTTCTCTCCAGAGATGCTGCCTGACCCGCTGAGTTACTCCAGCTTTTTGTGTCTATCTTCGGTCTAAATTTGTCCTGGGAATACTCAACGGTTCACCACTAGCCAAAGGCCGGCACTCCCACCCCTTGCAACTGGAGATATCAACAGTTCACAGACACAGATGTTTACAGGAAACAAAGGCCATTCAGCCCATCGAGTCTCCTGATATTTGTCCACAGGATGTCAGAGTCATACAGAGTGGAAACAGGCCTTTCGGCCCAACTTGCCCATGCCGACCAACATGCCCCATCTCCACTAGTCCCACCTGCCTGCGTTTGGCCCATATCCTTTGGAACCTGGTTTTCAGATCATCAGTTCAGCCACTGCGTATCATTCCAGTAACCGAACCATCAAGAAATGATCATTTCATTGCCCTCTCTAGAATTCTATCATTCTCGGCTTTGGATTTTTCTGTGGGCTCTGACTTGTGTGTGCGGAGGGATATTTTTGTGTATGGAGGGCAGAGAGAGTACTCCTTGTGTGGGAAAGGTTGCTTCTTGCCATCACTTCCAAGTAGCTTTGTCGTTTTAGTTTGGAGAAACAGCGTGGAAACGGGTTCTTCAGCCCACCGAGTCCGCGCCGGCCAACGAATCCCCCGTACGCTTGTTCCAACCGACACACCAGGGACAATTTAGTTTAGTCTTTAGTGTAGTTCAGGGATACAGCAGGGAAACAGGCCCTTCGCCCACTAAGTCTGTGCCGACCAGTGCCAGCTAACCCTATCCCACACACGAGGGACAATTTACAATCTTTGGCGAAGACAATTAAGTTACAAATCTGCACGTCTCTGGAATGTAGGAGGAAACCGGACCACCCAGAGGAAACGCATGTGGAGCGTGCAAACTCCACACAGACAGTCAGGGTCGTACCCGCGTCACCGGAGATGTGAGGCAGCAGCTGGGTCACTGATTGCCGCGGGGTGAGGGTGTTCTGAGTTGGTGCAGGCAGGGGTGGAGTCCATGGAATGGATATGGGGACAAAGCAGGAACGGGGTACTGATTGTGGATGATCAGCCATGATCACATTGAATGGCGGTGCGTACAGGCTCGAAGGGCCGAATGGCCTCCTCCTGCACCTATTGTCTATGTTTTTATGGTCATGGGGGGGGGGGGGGGGGGGGAGAGAGGTGGTGGGGAGAGGGTGACTAAGTTGTGTGTGATCTCTGTAGACTCTGCCAGCCCCAGTCTCCTGTCCGAAGAGACAACGTTGGAACGAACGTTCTTTGTCCGCATGAAGTCTACTCTCACCAAACGAGGGGTACACATCAAATCTTCAGGATACAAGGTAAGGGTGGTGTGGGGTTGGGAGAGACAGGTACTGCCGCCCTGCTCTGGTTCCCCCCTGTCCTGTATTAGTCGGGATATCCCGTATTTTGGGCTAAATTTGTTTGTTCCGTACGGGACCACCCTTGTCCCTTATTAGGCCCAGGGGGCGCTGTAGGCCCGGACACTGTAGGCCTGGACACTGTGGGCCCGGACAGTGTGGGCCCGGACACTGTGGGCCCGGACACTGTGGGCCCGGACACTGTAGGCCTGGACACTGCGGGCCCGGACACTGTGGGCCCGGACAGTGTGGGCCCGGACACTGTGGGCCTGGACACTGTGGGCCTGGACAGTGTGGGCCCGGACACTGTGGGCCCGGACACTGTGGGCCCGGACACTGTAGGCCCGGACACTGTGACCTGGACACTGTGGGCCCCGACACTGTAAGCCTGGACACTGTGGGCCCGGACACTGTAGGCCCGGACACTGTAGGCCCGGACACTGTAGGCCCGGACAATATGGGCCTGGACACTGTAGGCCCGGACACTGTAGGTCTGGGCAGTGTAGATCCGGAGGCCCAGGTGCCGCCTAACGGAGGTTGCCTAGCAACCCGTTTCCCGGCCCGGGCGGCCGCCATTGGTGGAGCAGGAGCACGTGGCCGCTGGCTGGGTGAGGTCGCGTGGGGCGCGGGGTGGTGACGTCACCTGGCCCTGTATTTAGGAGTGAGATAGTTGGCCAACTCTATGTCCTGCCATGGTGGGGAGCTGCGTTCTACAATGCAGATGCAGGACACACACAGTGCTGGAGTAACCCCCAGTGGAGGTCTCTCTACAAGGGAGTCCTCCCCCTTTACATCGGGGACCTGGGGTGGAGAGTGTTGCACAGAGCCGTGTTGTGTAACAGATATTTGAGTCGGTTCACGGACTCACCAGGCCGCCTGTAACCTCTGCAGCGAGGAAGAGTCCGTGTTCCACGTGTACGTGGAGTGTGTGAGGTTGCTGCCCCTGTGTGAGTATCTGAAGGGGCTGCTCCTCAAGGTTTGGTCGCATTTTAGTCCCACGATCCTGGCGTCTGGGCACAAGGCAGGGGGTGGGGAGGGTCGATGGGGATCTCCCTGTCGGTCTGGGCCTGGGCCTGGGCAAGATGGCCGCCCGCTGGTCCAGAGTCGGCTGCCCGCCCCTCTTCCGGGCCTACGTCCGTGTGCGCGTGCCCCTGGAGAGGGAACACGAACACGCGGTCACCATGGGGACTCTGGAGGCCTCTCGTGAAGGCCGGTCGCCGCGGGAGGGTGTGGGGGAGGGGTCGAGCGTATCATAGATAAAGATGCCACTGTTATATTTTAATGACAGCCTGATGCAATGCGACCATTGTAAGTCTTTGCACCTTCTGGTAAACTGTGAGATGCAATCACTGAATAAAGTCCTCGTTAGGAAGGGAGAAAAAAGTGCTGGAGTAACTCAGCGGGACAGGCAGCATCTCTGGAGAGAGGGAATGGCTGACATTTCGGATCGAGACCCTTCCTCGGTGGGATCTTGCAGTGCACACATCGGCTGCCATGCGATGTTGATTGCATTTCTGAACGCATTAATTAGCAGCCGTGCTCACTGGCACCTCCTGGAGCGGTGACATTAGGACAGAAACAATCTTCTGAAACTCAAATATCACAAGGGCGCAGATTGAGTTAATAATGTTGTTGAAAATTATAATTGTTCTGTTTATACAGTCTTCGCATTTCCCTCACTAATTATTCGTTTTGCGTCCGGGTTTAAGTGCGGCTTTGGTGGTGTTTATTAGTTTCTTAAAATGGAATGGCTTGGAAAAGAAATAGGGGGTAGAGTTGCTGCCTCACAGCTCCAGAGACCCCGGGCTCGATCCCAACTACAGGTGCTGTCTGTACGGAGTTTGCACGTTCTCCCCGTGATGGCGTGGGCTTTTTCCGGGTGCTCCGGTTTCCCCCCACACTCCAAAGACGTGCAGGTGTGTAGGTTAATTGGCCTTGATAAAAATGTAAATTTTTCCCCGTGTGTGTAGGACTGTGTTAGTGTGCGGGGATCGCTGGTCGGCGCGGACTCGGTGGGCCGAAGGGCCTGCTTTTGTGCTGTATCTCTGAACTAAACCTAAACTGAACTAAATGTGCCTTCAGTGTTTATTGTTTCTTAAAATGGAATGGCTTGGAATAAAATTCAAGCATAGACATCATGGATTGCTTTCTCCGCAACGTCGGAGGTTGTGGGGAAACGTGATCGAAATATGTAAAATGGCCTCGATAGGGTAGACAGTCAGAACCTTTTTAGTTTCAGTGTTGGATATACAGCGCGGAAACAGGCCCTTCGGCCCACCGTGTCCGCGCCGACCAGCGATCCCCGCACTCTAACACATTAGGGACAATTTTACAACTTTTACCGAAGCCAATTAGCCTACAAATCCGCTCGTAGGAAACCAGAGGACCCGGGGAAAACCCACGCTGGTCACGGGGAGAACGGACAAACTCCGTACAGACAGCACCCGTAGTCAGGATCGAACCCGGGGTCTCTGGAGCTGTGAGGCAGCAATTCTACCGCTGCGCCATCTGTGGTGGGGATGGATAGATGACGTTTCGGGTGGGGGACCCTTCTTCAGATTGATTGTAGCAGGGGAGGACGAAGCTGGAACAGAGAGGTGGGGGCTGGACAATGCCTGGCTGCTGGATACAGGCGAGGGAGGGGGTGAGGTTAGCCGGAGGGTGGTGAGGTTAGCCACGCGCTCCCGCTCCACCAATGGCGGCCGCCATTGGTGGAGTGGGAGCACGTGGCCGCTGGCTGGGCGAGGTCACGTGGGGCGCGGGGCGGTGACGTCACCCTTATTTGGGAGCGAGGAAGTTGGCCACCCTACTAATACGGGACAAGGGCGGTCCCGTACGGGACAAACTAATGCAGCCCAAAATACGGGATGTCCCGGCTAATACGGGACAGTTGGCAACCCCTAGGTAAAATGGAATTGAGGGACTTGGGGGGATGGGAGATGATTGTACAAAGCTGTGGCAAGGAGCTGGGTAATGGGCAGATGGTGGGAGAAATACTGTGAGGTTTCCAGAACTGAAGTGTGTAGGAAGAGATGCTGGTCGAAGGCGGACAGGGCACAAAATGCTGGAGTAACTCAGTGGGACAGGCAGCATCTCTGGAGAAAAAGGAACGGGTGACGTTTCGGGTCGAGACCCTTCTTCAAAAAACTGCCCGAAGAAGGGTCTCGGCCTGGAAAACGTCACCCATCCTTTTTCTCCAGAGATGCTGCCTGTCCCGCTGAGTTCCTCCAGCATTTTGTGTCCATCGCAGAGATGAAGGTTACAGAGGCATAACTCCACATCCACATAACTCCCAATGTCAGGAAACATGTTCCCAATGTTGGGGGAGTCCAGAACAAGGGGCCACAGTTTAAGAATAAGGGGCAGGCCATTTAGAACGGAGATGAGGAAGAACTTTTTCAGTCAGAGAGTGGTGAAGGTGTGGAATTCTCTGCCTCAGAAGGCAGTGGAGGCCAGTTCGTTGGATGCTTTCAAGAGAGAGCTGGATAGAGCTCTTAAGGATAGCGGGGTGAGGGGGTATGGGGAGAAGGCAGGAACGGGGTACTGATTGAGAGTGATCAGCCATGATCGCATTGAATGGCGGTGCTGGCTCGAAGGGCTGAATGGCCTACTCCTGCACCTATTGTCTATTGTCTATTGTCTATAATACTCCTCAAAGTACAGGCGCAGAGTTCAGGAATCATTCTATCCCACACGGGAATAAAATCAAAAGGAAATTCACTTTTAGCGCATGTTCTCCATGAAGAATGTTCTCCATGAAGAAGGGTCTCGACCCGAAACGTCACCCATTCCTTCTCTCCCGAGATGCTGCCTGACCCGCTGAGTTACTCCAGCATTTTGTGAATAAATCGATTTGTACCAGCATCTGCAGTTATTTTCTTATACTATTTATTCTCCATGAATCTAACATGTGAGTGTGGGACCGGACTGCCCTCTTAAGGCAGAGTAAATGATTGCAGGTGAAAGCCAGCTCACGTTAGCTCGGTTTAGTTTATTGTCCCGTGTACCGAGGTACAGTGAAAAGCTTTAGTTGCGTGCCATCCAGTCAGCGGAAAGGCAATACCGCTGTGGTATGTTGGCATTCATAGCAAGAGGATTTGAGTATCGGAGCAGGGAGGTTCTGCTGCAGTTGTACAGGGCCTTGGTGAGACCGCACCTGGAGTATTGTGTACAGTTTTGGTCTCCTAATCTGAGGAAAGACGTTCTAGCCTTAGAGGGAGTACTGAGAAGGTTCACCAGATTGATCCCTGGGATGGCAGGACTTTCATATGAAGAAAGACTGGATAGACTGGGCTTGTACTCGCTGGAATTTAGAAGACTGAGGGGGGATCTTATAGAAACATATAAAATTCTTAAGGGGTTGGAGAGGCTAGATGCGGGAAGATTGTTCCCGATGTTGGGGGAGTCCAGAACCAGGGGTCACAGCTTAAGGATAAGGGGGAAGTCTTTTAGGACCGAGATGAGAAAACATTTCTTCACACAGAGAGTGGTGAGTCTGTGGAATTCTCTGCCACACAAGGTAGTTGAGGCCAGTTCATTGGCTGTATTTAAGAGGGAGTTAGATGTGGCCCTTGTGGCGAAAGGGATCAGGGGGTATGGAGAGAAGGCAGGTACAGGTTACTGAGCTGGATGATCAGCCATGATCATATTGAATGGCGGTGCAGGCTCGAAGGGCCGAATGGCCTCCTCCTGCACCTGTTTTCTATGTTTCGATGTTTCTAATACATGATTACAATCGAGCCGTCCACAGTGTACAGACACATGGTAAAGGGAATAACAGTTAGCTCTTTGATAAAGTCCAGTAAACTCCGATTAAAGATAGTCCGAGAATCTCCAACACAATACAATACAATACAATATATCTTTATTGTCATTGTACAGGGGGGGTACAACGAGATTGGGAATGCACCTCCCATACGATGCAATAATTTAATTAGCTAGTCAGTATTAATTTAAACAACCCAATGAAACAAACAGTTTTAAAACAGTATAAAGTGCAAGTAGATCTGTGCCGGTTCGCTGTGCGATGTGACCATCCGGCTCAGTAGGACCGGTTCATAGCAGCTATGGCCCTGGGGATGAAGCTGTTCCTGAGTCTGGAGGTGCGGGCGTAGAAGGCCTTGTATCGTCTGCCCGATGGTAGAAGTTCGAACAGACTGTTGCAGGGGTGTGAGGGGTCTTTGTGGATGCTGGTGGCTTTTCTGAGGCATCGTGTGTTGTAGATGCCCTCCAAGGCTGGTAGCTGTGTTCCGATGGTCCTCTGAGCTCTATGGACTACCCGCTGAAGAGCTTTCCACTCTGCCTCCGTGCAGCTGAGGTACCACACAGGGATGCCATGCGTTAGGATGCTCTCTATGGTGCAGCGGTAGAAGGTCGTCAGCAGCTGTTGGGGTAGACCAGACTTCTTCAGTGTTCTCAGGTAGAACAGTCGTTGCTGTGCCTTCTTGACCAGCGCAGCACTGCTCTCTGGTTGTGGTAGGATGGTTCAGTTGCCTGATAACAGCTGGGAAGAAACTGTCCCTGAATCTGGAGGTGTGCGTTTTCACACTTCTGCACCTCTTGCCTGATGGGAGTCAGACTGCTCCTTGATTATTCTGGTGGCCTTGGAAGGGAGATGGAAGCAGAGGGTGAGGGGGAGATAACAGGGGAGAACTGACGTCTCTCCACACCAGTGCTGCTCCATGCGTCTTCATTTGCTAGTCCACGTAACACGGCCTTGCAGCTCGGCGAGCCAGGTTCAATCCTGACTTCTGCAGCTGTCGGTGTGGAGTTTGCACGTTCTCCCTGTAACTGCGTGGGGTTTCGTCCAACATCACAAAGACGTGCGGGTTAGTTGGTTAATTGGCTGCCACAAGTGACCCGGCAGTGTAGGAGGGTTTATATTTCATAACTTTATGGAGCTGTGTGTATACAACTAACATGTGTACATTGCAGTTGTGAATTGTCCCCAGAGTGCAGGAGTGGAGAACAGAGGACTAGTGTTGAACGGGTGATGGAAAGTCGGAGTGGATTTGCGAGCCTGAAGGGTCTATTTCATAAGGTCATAAGAGATAGGAGCAGAATTAGGCCATTCGGCCCATCAAGTCTACTCCGCCATCCAATCGTGGCTGATCTATCTCCCCCTCTCAACCCCATTCTCCTGCCTTCTCCCCACAACCCCTGACACCCACACTAATCAAGAACCTGCCTATCTCTGCGATGGAAACCTCATAGTGTGTACCTGTTCTCCCACCATCTCCCACCTCCCTGACACCCAGCTTCTTGCCATGGCTTTGTACATTCATCTCCCATCCCAAGTCCCCCAATTCCCTCTTACCTCCAGTATTTTGTGTCTATCCATGTTTTGCTGACTAACCTGCTGAGTTACTCCAGTATTTTGTGTCTATCCATGTCCTGTTGGCTAACCCGCTGAGTTACTCCAGTATTTTGTGTCTATCCATGTCCTGTTGGCTAACCCGCTGAGTTACTCCAGTATTTTGTGTCTATCCATGTTCTGTTGGCTAACCCGCTGAGTTACTCCAGCATTTTGTGTCTATCCATGTCCTGCTGACTAACCCGCTGAGTTACTCCAGCATTTTGTGTCGTTCAATGTTTTGTATCATTGTACGATGTCAGAGGACCTCAGCCCCTGAATCCCTGGAGAACATGGATAGGTAATGTTTCGGGATCAGTCTGAAGAAGGGTCCCGACCCTAAAGGGTCCCGCCACCTCCCCTTAGGTAGCACACTTTCTTCAGTCAGAGGGTGGTGAATCTGTGGGATTCATTGCCACAGGCAGCTGTGGAGGCCAAGTCAATTGGATGTTGTTAAGGCAGAGATTGACAGATTCTTAATTAGTAACAGTGTCAGGTGTAGCGAGGGAAAGGCAGGAGAATGGGGTGGAGAGGGATTCATGTTTACAATCGAGCCATTCACAGGTACGTGGATAAGGGAACAATGTTTAGTGCAAAAGTTCCAGAACCAGGGGCCACACAGTCTAAGAATAAAGGGGAGGCCATTTAAAACTGAGGTGAGAAAGGACTTTTTCCACCCAGAGAGTTGTGAATTTGTGGAATTCTCTGCCACAGAGGGCAGTGGAGGCCGATTCACTGGATGTATTTAAAAGAGAGTTAAATAGAGCTCTAGAGGCTAGCGGAATCAAGGGATGTGGAGAGAAGGGAGGCATAGGTTTCTGATTGTGGATGATCAGCCGTGATTACAATGAATGGCGGTGCGTACAGGCTCGAAGGGCCGAATGGCCTCCTCCTGCACCTATTTTCCATGTTTCTATGTTTCTAAGGTAAAGCCTAGGATAGTCCGAGGATCATCAAAGAGGTGGATAGTAGTTCAGCACTGCTCTCTGGCTGTGGTAGGATGGTTCAGTTGCCTGATTACAGCTGGGAAGTAACTGCCCCTGAATAGTGTTAGAAAAAAACTGCAGATGCTGGCTTAAATCGAAGGTAGAAACAAAATGCTGGAGTAACTCAGCGGGTCAGGCAGCATCACTGGAGTGAGGATTTAAGACTGAGATGAGGAAACATTTTTCAGAGAGTTAGATTTAGCTCTTGGGGCTAAAGGAATCAAGGGATGTGGGGAACAAGCAGGAATGGGGTAATGATATGAGATGATCAGCCATGATCATATTGAATGGCGGTGCTGGCTCGAAGGGCTGAATGGCCTACTCCTGCACCTATTTTTCTATGTTTCTAGAGAAGGAATGGGTGATGTTTTGGGTCGAGACCCTTCTTCAGACTGATGTCAAGGGACCGCCCTCTCCCCTGGCATCAGTCTGAAGGAGGGTCCCGACCCGGTGGCGCAGCGGTAGAGTTGCTGCCTTACAGCGAATGCAGCGCCGGAGACTCAGGTTCGATCCTGACTACGGGCGCCGTCTGTACGGAGTTTGTACGTTCTCCCCGTGACCTGCGTGGGTTTTCTCCGAGATCTTCGGTTTCCTCCCACACTCCAAAGACGTACAGGTTTGTAGGTTAATTGGCTGGGCAAATGTAAAAATTGTCCCTAGTGGGTGTAGGATAGTGTTAGTGTGCGGGGATCGCTGGGCGGTGCGGACCCGGTGGGCCGAAGGGCCTGTTTCTGCGCTGTATCTCTAAATCTAAATCTAAAGAAACGTCACCCATTCCTTCTCTCCCGAGATGCTGCTTGACCCTGCTGAGTTACTCCACCATCTTGTGTCTGTCTACCTGTCCCTGTGTGGTGTAGGTGTGTAGATACACTCGGACGCCTCTCTGTCACTTTGCTCTTGCGTTGCAGGTGATCCACGTGACGGGCCGCCTGAGGCCACGGATATCTCTGCCCCGCGCCCGCGCCGTGCCCACCAGGTTCATGGGCATGGTGGCGCTGGCCCACACTCTCCCTCCCTCCACCATCAACGAGGTCCGCATCGAGTGCCACATGTTCGTGTCCAGGGTCAGCCTTGACCTGCAGATCATCTACTGTGAGAACAGGTCAGTAACTCCCGCACCAGGCTAGCGCCCGTGGAGAGTCCAGCCGCCCACAGTGTACAGACAAGACAAGGGGCCACAACTGCAAGGTACAGGGGAGATTGAGTCTGAATTTGCCGAGGTACAGTGAGAAGCTTTTGTTGCGTGCTATCCAGTCAGTGGAAAGACAGTACATGATTACAATCGAGCCGTCCACAGTGTACAGATATATAATAAAGGGAACAATGTGAATAAAGGGCGGCACGGTAGCGCAGCGGTAGAGTTGCTGCTTTACAACGAATGCAGCGCCGGAGACTCAGGTTCGATCCTGACTACGGGTGCTGCACTGTAAGGAGTTTGTACGTTCTCCCCGTGATCTGCGTGGGTTTTCTCCGAGATCTTCGGTTTCCTCCCACACTCCAAAGACGTACAGGTATGTAGGTTAATTGGCTGGGTAAATGTAAAAATTGTCCCTAGTGGGGTGTAGGATAGTGTTAATGTACGGGGATCGCTGGGCGGCACGGACTTGGTGGGCCGAAAAGGCCTGTTTCCGGCTGTATATATATGATATGATATGATATGTTTAATGCACAATAAAGTCCAGTAAAGTCGGTTCGAAGAGAGTTTGAGGGTCTCCATTAATGTAGATAGTGGCTCAGGACCACTCTCTAGTTGGTTGTGGGATGGTTCAGTTGCCTAGAAACAGCTGGGTACCGAGGTACAGGGAAAAGCTTTTGTTGCGTGCTAACCGGTCGGCGGAAAGACAATACGTGTTTACATTCGAGCCGTCCACAGTGGACAGATACATGATAAGGGAATAGCGTTTAGTGCAAGGTAAAGCCTTGTATGGCACGGTGGCGCAGCGGTAGAGTTGCTGCCTTACAGCGAATGCAGCGCCGGAGACTCAGGTTCGATCCTGACTACGGGCGCCGTCTGTACGGAGTTTGTACGTTCTCCCCGTGACCTGCGTGGGTTTCCTCCGAGATCTTCGGTTTCCTCCCACACTCCAAAGACGTGCGGGTTTGTAGGTTAATTGGCTGGGCAAATGTAAAAATTGTCCCTAGTGGGTGTGGGATAGTGTTAATGTGCGGGGATCGCTGGGCGGCGCGGACCCGGTGGGCCGAAGGGCCTATTTCCGTGCTGTATCTCTAAATCTAAAATCTAAAGCCAGCAAAGTCCAATCGACGATAGTCCGAGGATCTCCAGTGAAGTGGACAGTACCTCAGCGCTGCTCTCTAGTGGTTGTGGTGGGGTGGTGCAGTTGCTGATAACAGCCGGTGAAGAAACTGACCCTGAATCTGGAGGTGTGCGTTTTCACACTTCTGTACCTCCTGCCAGATGGGAGAGGGGAGAAGAGGGAGTGGCCGGGGTGCGACTGGTCCTTGATTATGCCAAGGACCCACATTGGGGTCGAGAGGGATACACGTTTACAATTACATGTACAATACATGTTTACAATGCCTCAGAAGGCAGTGGAGGCCAATTCTCTGAATGCATTCAAGAGAGAGCTAGATAGAGCTCTTGAGGATAGCGGAGTCAGGGGGTATGGGGAGAAGGCAGGAACGGGGTACTGATTGAGAATGATCAGCCATGATCACATTGAATGGTGGTGCTGGCTCGAAGGGCCGAATGGCCTCCTCCTGCAACTATTGTCTATTGACCCATCCACAGTTTACAGATACATGATAAGGGAATAACGTTTAGCGCAAGGCAAAGCCAGCAAAGTCCGATCAAGGATAGTCCGAGGGTCACCAATGAGGTAGATAGTAGTTCAGCACTGCTCTCTGGTTGTGGTAGGATGGTTCAGTTGTATATCCTATCACACCAGCTTAGTGTTTAAAATCACTTGTATTTTCATGTCTCACCCTATTAATCCCCAGCCATGATTTGTCTACCCCCCTGTATTAGGTTTAGATTTGTTATCGTCGTGTGTACTGAGGTACAGTGAAAAGCTTTGTTTTGCTTGCTATCCAAATAGATCAGATACAGCACACACCAATACAATCAGGTGAAACTCGAGTACAATAGATGGGGCAAAGGAGAAGATACAGAGTGCAGAATATAGTTCTCAGCATTGTAGACAATAGACAATAGACAATAGGTGCAGGAGGAGGCCATTCGGCCCTTCGAGCCAGCACCGCCATTCAATGTGATCATGGCTGATCATTCTCAATCAGTACCCCGTTCCTGCCTTCTCCCCATACCCCCTGACTCCGCTATCCTTAAGAGCTCTATCCAGCTCTCTCTTGAATGCATTCAGAGAATTTTCCTCCACTGCCTTCTGAGGCAGAGAATTCCACAGATTCACAACTCTCTGACTGAAAAAGTTTTTCCTCATCTCAGTTCTAAATGGCCTACCCCTTATTCTTAAACTGTGGCCCCTGGTTCTGGATTCCCCCAACATTGGGAACATGTTTCCTGCCTCTAACGTGTCCAACCCCTTAATAATCTTGTACGTTTCGATAAGATCTCCTCTCATCCTTCTAAATTCCAGTGTAGTGCACCAGTTCCAGAGGCAAAGTCCAATGTCCGCTATGGGGTAGAGGTGAATCGGACAGTGCCCTAGCTTATGGAAGGGCCGTTCAGAAGCCTGATAACAGAGGGGAAGATAAACCTTTTCACACTGAGGGTGGTTGATATTTAGAGGTGCACCACTGTTATCAAGAGAAATTTAGACAAGCACTTAAATAGGGTAAGATTTAGAACAGTCTTAAAGCTGGCATATGAGATTAGTGTAAATGGGCAATAAAATGGACATTGACATGATGGGCCGAAGGGCCGGTTTCTGTGCTGTGTGACTGACTCTGTGAACGGAGAGAGAAGGGAAAATCACACAGAAGAGGGGAGAGAGCAGGAACTGGGTACTGATTGTGAATGATCAGCCATGATCACATTGAATGGCTCGAGGGCCGAATGGCCTCCTCCTGCACCTATTGTCCATTGTCTATCACAACGTTTACGATCAAAGATAAACACTGGAGTAACTCAGCGGGACAGGCAGCATCTCTGGAGAGAAGGAATGGGTGACGTTTCGGGTCGAGACCCTTCTTCAGTCTGAAACGTCACCCACAATATCCCTTCTCTCCAGAGATGCTGCCTGTCCCGCTGAGTTACTCCAGCATTTTGTGTCTCTCTGTGGTTTCTACCAGTTCCTTCGCACGCACGCAGTTGTTGTTCCGTCTATCTCCCTGTCTCTCTGTGTCTAGCTCCCCACTGATCACGCTGTCCAGTTAGCTGTCTCTCTGTTACTCCACCTGTCTGTCCAACAGTCCACCTGCTTGTAGTCTGTGTGCCTGCCTCATTGCGCTCGGCTGCCTTCCCTCCATCTCCACCAGCGCGCCCGTCTGATGTGCCCATGTGGGCAGCCCCTCGCTCAGTGCAGAGGAGACAGAGGATCCCAGATAGCCAACCTGGGGAACGGCAGCTGACTATCTGTAGCTCATCATTTTAGAAGGATGAGAGGGGATCTTATACAAACGTATAAGATTATTAAGGGGTTGGAAACGTTAGACGCAGGAAAAATGTTCCCAATGTTGGGGGAGTCCAGAACCAGGGGGCCACAGTTTAAGAATAAGGGGTAGGCCATTTAGAACTGAGATGAGGAAAAACTTTTTCAGGCAGAGTTGTGAATCTGTGGAATTCTCTGCCTCAGAAGGCAGTGGAGGCCAATTCTCTGAATGCATTCAAGAGAGAGCTAGATAGAGCTCTTAAGGATAGCGGAGTCAGGGGGTATGGGGAGAAGGCAGGAACGGGGTACTGATTGAGAATGATCAGCCAGGATCACATTGAATGGCGGTGCTGGCTCGAAGGGCCGAATGGCCTACTCCTGCACCTATTGTCTATCTTATACAAACGTATAAAATTATAAAAGGACTGGACAAGCCAGATGCAGGAAAAATGTTCCCAATGTTGGTGGAGTCCAGAACCAGGGGCCACACGGTCAAAGAATAAAGGAGAGGCCATTTAAAACTGAGGTGAGAAAAAACTTCTTCACCCAGAGAGTTGTGAATGTGTGGAAATCTCTGCCGCAGAGGGCAGTGGAGGCCAATTCACTGGATGGATTTAAAAAGGAGTTAGATAAAGCTCTAGGGGCTAGCGGAATCAAGGGATATGGGGAGAAGGCAGGCACGGGTTACTGATTGTGGATGATCAGCCATGATCACAATGAATGGTGGTGCTGGCTCGAAGGGCCGAATGGCCTCCTCTTGCACCTATTTTCTATGAATCTATCCCTGTTTAACACCGAGGGAGTGACGCCTCTCCCGGGGAGAGGAGGAGGAGGAGGAGAGAGTGAGAGAGAGTGAGGGGTGGGGGGAAGGGAAGGAGGGTGGGAGTAAAGGAGGGAAAGGGAGAAACAAGTGGAAAAAACATAGCAAGAGAGAGAAAAGGTGAGAAAGAGAGAAATAAATAGAAAATTGAATAGAAAACTAAAGACCACGGGCGCTGTCTGTACGGAGTTTGTACGTTCTCCCCGTGACCTGCGTGGGTTTTCTCCGAGATCTTTGGTTTCCTCCCACACTCCAAAGACGTACAGGTTTGTAGGTTAATTGGCTTGGTATATGTGTAATATTGTCCCCAGTGGGTGTAGGATAGTGTTAGTGTGCGGGGATCGCTGGGCGGTGCGGACTCGGTGGGCTGAAGGGCCTGTGTCTCTAAACTAAACTAAACTAGACCTGATAGATATAAAGCCATGTGAGGCGTCGATAGGTTAGATAGTTGGAACCTTTTTCCGAGAATGGAAATAAACCAATTACTAAATGGCACAGCTTTACAGTAAGAGGGGCAAAGTATTACAAACATTTACACAGAGGGTATCACAAAATGCCGGAGTAACTCAGCAGGTCAGGCAGCATCTAGGAGAGAAGGAATGGGTGACGTTTCGGGTCGAGACCCACAGAAGGTGGTGCGAGCACTGTCAGGGATTGTTGTTGGGGCAGATGCTATAGTGGCCTTTAAGAAGCTTTTGGATAGGCGCAAGGATACGTGGGGAATGGATGGATATAGATTATGCACAGATCAATGAGTGAGGGTCTTAGCATCATGTTCAACTAGGGTTGCCAACTATCTCACTCCCAAATAAGGGACAAGGTGACGTCACCGCCCCGCGCCCCACGTGACCTCACCCAGCCAGCGGCCACTTGCTCCCGCTCCACCAATGGCGGCCGCCATTGGTGGAGCGGGAGCACGTGGCTACTGGCTGGGTGAGGTCACGTGGGGCGCGGGGGCGGTGACGTCACCTTGTCCCGTATTTGGGAGTGAGGAAGTTGGCAACCCTAATTGTGATGTTGAAAAGGGGGGCAGAAAGGAAAAAAGAATGGGGGAGCCATGAGAAGGGGGAACTGTTTCAGGCCAGTAAAGTGGGAAAACGATTCTTTATTTAGTTCAGAGTTCCATCTTATTAAGTGTGGTGAATAAATAGGGTTGTCAACTGTCCCGTATTAGCCGGGACATCCCGTATTTTGGGCTAAATTGGCTTGTCCCGTACGGGCCCGCCCTTGTCCCGTATTAGGCCCGGGGGGCTCTTTAGGCCCGGACGCTGTAGGCCCGGACGCTGTAGGCCCGGACGCTGTAGGCCCGGACGCTGTAGGCCCGGACAGTGTAGGCCCGGACAGTGTAGGCCCCGACAGTGTAGGCCCCGACAGTGTAGGCCCGGACAGTGTAGGCCCGGACAGTGTAGGCCCGGACAGTGTAGGCCCCGACAGTGTAGGCCCCGACAGTGTAGGCCCCGACAGTGTAGTAGGAAAACAACTGCAGATGCCGGTTAAAATCTGTGTCTACCTTCTGGACAGTGTAGGCCCGGAGGCCCGGGCGGCCGTCCAATGGAGCAATCTGCCTCCCAGACCGGGCGGCCGCCATTGGTGGAGCGGGAGCACGTGGCCGCCGGCTGGGTGAGGTCACGGGGGCGCGGGGCGGTGACGTCACCTCGTCCCGTATTTGGGAGTGAGGGAGTTGGCAACCCTATGAATAAGGGATCGGGAAATGTACTGTCTAGGCCTAGGGCATGGCTTGTTCAGACCCTGGCTGGGGGTAGCAAGTCTGTCATTAATCTCTCCTCTGTTGCACTTTCCTACCACGCAGGATCTCGGACTACATGGACCTGTGCACGGCGGACGTGGTTGGGAAGAACTGCTACCACTTCATCCACGCCGAGGACGTGGAAGGGATCAGACACAGCCACCTGGACTGTGAGTAACGCCATTCCCTCCTCACCTCCCTACCCTCCCAACCTTCTGACTAACGACCAGCAGTCTCTCAATCCCCTCCATACGCACAGGCGTTACCCAGGGCAACACTGTTTAGTCAGTTTAAGAATAAGGGGTGGGCCATTTAGAACTGAGATGAGGAAAAACTTTTTCAGTCAGAGAGTTGTGAATCTGTGGAATTCTCTGCCTCAGAAGGCAGTGGAGGCCAATTCTCTGAATGCATTCAAGAGAGAGCTGGATAGAGCTCTTAAGGATAGCGGAGTCAGGGGGTATGGGGAGAAGGCAGGAACAGGGTACTGATTGAGAATGATCAGCCATGATCACATTGAATGACGGTGCTGGCTCGAAGGGTCGAATGGCCTCCTCCTGCACCTATTGTCTATTGTCTATTGTCAGTAGACCGAAGGGTCTCGACCCGAAACGTCACCCATTCCTTCTCTCCAGAGATGCTGTCTGTCCCGCTGAGTTACTCCAGCATTTTGTGTCCATCTTCGATTTATCTGCAGTTCCCTGCTATACATTCAGTCAGTAGAATTTAATTCAGTTTGGAGATACCGTGAGGAAACAGGCCCTTCGGCCCACCGAGTCCACACTGACCAGCGATCCCCGCACACTAACACTGTCCTACGCACACTCGGGACTATTTTACATTTATACCAAGCCGATTAGTCTACAGTCTGTACGTCTCTGGAGAGTGGGAGGAAATCAAAGATCTCGGAAAAACCCACACAGGTCACGGGGAGAACGTACAAACTCCGTACAGACAGCGCCCATAGTCAGGATCGAACCCGGGTCTCCGGCGCTGTGAAGCAGCAACTCTACCGCTGTGCCACCAAATCTTTATAAGTCCAAGATGGCAAAAAAGCATTCAGGGTCTTGTCTCAAGGTGACACAGTGGTAGAGTTACTACCTCTCGGCTCCAGAGACCCGGGTTCGATCCTGACCACAGGTTTTATCTGTCCCTGTAACCTGCGTGGGTTTTCTCCGGGGGCTCTGGTTTCCTCCTACACTCCAAAGGCATACAGATTTGCGGGTTAATTAGCTTTGGTAAAATTGTAAATTGTCCCTTATGTACATGATGGCGTTAGGCTACGGGGTAATCGCTGGTCAATAGACAATAGACAATAGACAATAGGTGCAGGAGTAGGCCATTCAGCCCTTCGAGCCAGCACCGCCATTCAATGCGATCATGGCTGATCACTCTCAATCAGTACCCCGTTCCTGCCTTCTCCCCATACCCCCTCACTCCGCTATCCTTAAGAGCTCTATCCAGCTCTCTCTTGAAAGCATCCAACGAACTGGCCTCCACTGCCTTCTGAGGCAGAGAATTCCACAGATTCACAACTCTCTGACTGAAAAAGTTTTTCCTCATCTCCGTTCTAAATGGCCTACCCCTTATTCTTAAACTGTGGCCCCTTGTTCTGGACTCCCCCAACATTGGGAACATGTTTCCTGCCTCTAATGTGTCCAATCCCCTAATTATCTTATATGTTTCAATAAGATCCCCCCTCATCCTTCTAAATTCCAGTGTATACAAGCCCAATCGCTCCAGCCTTTCAACATACGACAGTCCCGCCATTCCGGGAATTAACCTAGTGAACCTACACTGCACGCCCTCCATAGCAAGAATATCCTTCCTCAAATTTGGTCAGTGCGGACTCGGTGGGCCAAAGGCCTATTTCCGCGCTTTATCTCTAAAGACTAAAGTAAATTCTCGATCTCCAGGCCACATTGGCAATGGGAAGGAACTTTACATTGTGTCCGACCTGACCTGCCCCTGCCCTTGGAGTGTGTGATGGGAAAGTGGAGAGAGACAAACACAAAGTGCTAGACAATAGACAATAGGCGCAGGAGGAGGCCATTCGGCCCTTCGAGCCAGCACCACCATTCAATGTGATCATGGCTGATCATTCTCAATCAGTACCCCGTTCCTGCCTTCTCCCCTGATTCCGCTATCCGACATCCGACTTGGATGAAGTGATTAAAAGTACCATTAGCAAATTTGCAGATGATACAAAGCTGGGTGGTAGTGTGAACTGTGAGGAAGATGCTATGAGGTTGCAGGGTGACTTGGACAGGTTGTGTGAGTGGGCGGATGCATGGCAGATGCAGTTTAATGTGGATAAGTGTGAGGTTATCCACTTTGGTGGTAAGAATAGAAGGCAGAGTATTATCTGAATGGTGTCAAGTTAGGAAACGGGGACGTACAGCGAGATCTGGGTGTCCTAGTGCATCAGTCACTGAAAGGAAGCATGCAGGTACAGCAGGCAGTGAAGAAAGCCAATGGAATGTTGGCCTTCATAACAAGAGGAGTTGAGTATAGGAGCAAAGAAGTCCTTCTGCAGTTGTACAGGGCCCTAGTGAGACCGCACCTGGAGTACTGTGTGCAGTTTTGGACTCCAAATTTGAGGAAGGATATTCTTGCTATTGAGGGCGTGCAGCGTAGGTTTACTGTACCCTCTGACTCAGCCAAAGTGCTGGAGGAACTCAGCGGGTGATGGAGGGAATGGGCTGATGGCTTTTCGGGCTGTTACACAATTGGATAGGTTTTGACCAAAGCCTTTTTGACGCGGCCTCCCGCTGGCCAATGCTTCACCTCTCTGACTGTCTCTCTGTCTCTCTCCCTCTCCCCCACAGTGTTAAACAAGGGCCAGGTAGTCACCAAGTACTATCGCTGGATGCAGAAGAATGGAGGTTACATGTGGGTCCAATCCAGTGCCACCATCTCCATCAATGTTAAGAATGGGAATGAGAAGAACATCATCTGGGTGAACCATGTAGTGAGGTAAGCCCTTCGTTACTCCACCATCTTTTTTCTATAGACCTTTGATTGATTGATATCAGGCAACTGAATCATAGATTACAGGTGCAGGAGGAGGCCACTCGGCCCTTCACGCCAGCACCGCCATTTAAGATGATCATGGCTGATCATCCACCATCAGTACCCCGTTCCTGCCTTCTCCCCATGTCAATGGGCAATAGACAATAGGTGCAGGAGGAGGCCATTCGGCCCTTCGAGCCAACACCGCCACTCAATGTGATCATGGCTGATCATTCTCAGTCAGTACCCCGTTCCTGCCTTCTCCCCATACCCCCTGACTCCACTATCCTTAAGAGCTCTATCTAGCTCTCTCTTGAATGCATTCAGAGAATTGGCCTCCATTGCCTTCTGAGGCAGAGAATTCCACAGATTTACAACTCTCTGACTGAAAAAGTTTTTCCTCATCTCCGTTCTAAATGGCCGACCCCTTATTCTTAAACTGTGGCCCCTGGTTCTGGACTCCCCCAACATTGGGAACATGTTTCCTGCCTCTAACATGTCCAATCATGGAGTGATACAGTGTGGAAACAGGCCCTTTGGCCCAATTCAACTACACCGGCCGACAATGTCCCAGTTACCCTAGTCCCACTTGCTTGCACTTGGTCCATAACCCTCCAAACCTGTCCTAGCCATGTAACTGTCCAACTGTTTCTTAAACGATGGGATAGTCCCAGCTTCAACTACCTCCTCTGGCAGCTCATTCCATACACCCACCACCCTTTGTGTGAAAAAGTTACCCCTCGGATACCTATTAAATCTTTTCCCCTTCACCTTGAACCGGTGTCCTCTGGTCCTCGATTCCCCTACTCTTAGTAAAAGACTTTGTGCATCTACCCGATCTATTCCTCTCATGATTTTATACACCTCTATAAGATTTCCCGTTATCCTCCTGCGCTCCATGGAATAGAGACCCAGCCTACTCAACCTCTCCCTGTAGCTCACACCCTCTAGTCCTGGCAACATCCTCGTAAATCTTTTCTGAACTCTTTCAAGCTTGACAATATATTTTCTATAACATGGTGTATCTGTACACTGTAAATGGTTCGATTGTAATCGTGCATTGTCTTTCCGCTGACTGGTTAGCACGCAACAGAAGCTTTTCTCTGTACCTCGGTACACGTGACAATAAACTAAAACTGATTGAGTGATACAGCAATGTCACGTGTACCTGGTACGGTGAGATTCTTTGTTTGCACACAGTACAAGTATAGAATAGTCACCACATAAAGGCCACCGACAAACTTACCAAAGTATTCCATATAGTCTCTCTTCTATCCCCCCCCCCCCCCCCCCCCCACCTTCTCCCCAATCCCTCTCACCAATAGCCCCCCTTGCTCACCCACATTGCTGTATCATGATGTTGGGCATGGGTGACAGCCCAGGGGAACAGTGTAGGAAGGAACTGCAGATGCCGGTTTAAACCGCAGAGACACAAAATGCTGGAGTAACTCAGCGGGCCAGGCAGCATCTTGGGAGAGAAGGAATGGGTGACGTCTCGGGTCGAGACCCTTCTTCATTAGTAGTTAGTAGCGCTAGAAATAGTCGGCTTTTGACAAGCTTGGAAATGCATTTTATCAGTGCGGTCCCAGGTAATTAGTTCAGTTCCGTTTAGTTCATTGTCACGTGTACCGAGGTACAGTGAACAGCTTTTGTTGCGTGCTAACCAGTCAGCGGAAAGACAATGCGTGACTACAATCGAGCCGTCCACAGTGTATAAGACACATGATAAAGGGAATAACGTTTAGTGCAAGGTAAAGCCAGTGAAGTCTGATCAAAGACGGTCTGAGGGTCAACAATGAGGTGGATAGTAACAATCGAAGATAGACACAAAATGCTGGAGTAACTCAGCAGGTCAGGCAGCAAATCTGCAGAAACGGAATAGGTGATGTTTTGGGTCAAGACCCTTCTTCACACTGAGAGTCAGAGGAGATATAGGTGGTGATATAGAGAGATATAGAACAAATTAATGAAAGATTTACAAAAAAGTAACGATGATAAAGGAAACAGGCTATTGTTTACAATAGACAATAGACAATAGGTGCAGGAGGAGGCCATTCGGCCCTTTGAGCCAGCACCGCCATTCAATGTGATCATGGCTGATCATCCACAATCAGTACCCCGTTCCTGCCTTCTCCCCATACCCCCTGACTCCGCTATCCTTAAGAGCTCTATCCAGCTCTCTCTTGAATGCATTCAGAGAATTGGCCTCCACTGCCCTCTGAGGCAGAGAATTCCACAGATTCACAACTCTCTGACTGAAAAAGTTTTTCCTCATCTCAGTTCTAAATGGCCGACCCCTTATTCTTAAACTGTGGCCCCTTGTTCTGGACTCCCCCAACATTGGGAACATGTTTCCTGCCTCTAACGTGTCCAACCCCTTAATAATCTTATAGGTTTCGATAAGATCTCCTCTCATCCTTCTAAATGCTGTGTTCTAGCTGGCAATGAATACACAGGTAGACACAAAATGCTGGAGTAACTCAGCGGGACAGGCAGCATCTCTGGAGAGAAGGAATGGGTGACGTTTCGGGTCAAAATCTTTCCTCAGACTGAAGAATTTAAACCAGCATCTGCAGTTCGTTCCTACACACGAGTACAGCCAGTACCCCTGAGGTAGATAGTGAGGATGATAGCAATTAATAAATGAGCTTGCTCTTTAATAAAATCTCAAATCCATCAGGCTGATGCAGGGGACAAACATCTTCAGACGGTGGCGGTCACGGTGGCGCAGCGGTAGAGTTGCTGCCTTACAGCGAATGCAGCGCCGGAGACCCGGGTTCCATCCCGACTACGGGTGCCGTCTGTACGGAGTTTGTACGTTCTCCCCGTGACCTGCGTGGGGTTTTCTCCGAGATCTTCGGTTTCCTCCCACACTCCAAAGACATGCGGGTTTGTAGGTTAACTGGCTTGGTAAAATGTAAAAATTGTCCCCAGTGGGTGTAGGATAGTGTTAAAAAATGTCCCTAGTGGGTATAGGATACTTCTAGTATGGTCCCTGGTGGACTCTTCAGAAGATACAAGATACAGACTTCAGTCCCACCCATTCCTTCTCTCCAGAGATGCTGCCTGTCCCGCTGAGTTACTCCAGTATTCTGCGTCGTGCCCAGGAGAACAGCTCCCTCTGGCCCAGCGCGGGATAAGGAACATGACGTACACCACCCCCACATCAAGCCCATAATCACCCTCCACCACAATTAATCACAGTCCTTCTCTCCCCAGTGCCTTCAGAGAAATAAATCTGCAAAAGTTACTGCATAGCCTTGCATGTTTTAGTCTGTTTTGCATTCGCGAGAGGGGAAGAATGAAAATGTCATCACTGCGATAATATTTAGTAATCTCTACACTGCGAATAATTAGCTGTGACTAATTTACCATAAAAGCATTAGTTGCCACGATTTATATTTTAATTGCAAGCATTAATTACAAGACCTAATTAACATTCATCCTAATGGAATCTGCATTTGTTCATTTCGGTGTCAGTTTAATCGTACACTCGCACAACACACTCAAACTCACACATGCACACACACACAACTCAAACTCACACTTGCACACACACACAACTCAAACTCACACTTGCACACACACAACTCAAACACACACACAACACTCAAACTCACACTTGCACACACACAACTCAAACACACACACAACTCAAACATACACACACGCACAACACTCAAACTCACACTTGCACACGAACTCAAACTTACACTTGCACACACAAACACTTAAACTCACACTTGCACACACACAACTCAAACACACACACAACTCAAACATACACACACGCACAACACTCAAACTCACACTTGCACACGAACTCAAACTTACACTTGCACACACAAACACTTAAACTCACACTTGCACACACACACAACACTCACATGCACGCAAACACTCAAACTTGCACACACACAACACTCAAACATGCACACTTGCACACACACAACTCAAACTCACACTTGCACACACAAACACTTAAACTCACACTTGCACACACACACAACACTCACACTCACATGCACGCACACGCACAACACTCAAACATGCACACACACAACACTCAAACTCACACATGCACACACGCACAACACTCAAACTCACACTTGCACACACAAACACTCAAACTTACACTTGCACACGAACTCAAACTCACACTTGCACACACAAACACTCAAACTCACACTTGCACACACACACAACACTCACTCACACTTGCACACACACAACTCAAACATGCACACACGCACAACACTCAAACTCACACTTGCACACACTCAAACTCACACATGCACACACACACAACACTCAAACTCACACTTGCGCACACACACAACTCAAACTCACACATGCACACAATCATATACACATTCACATTCTCTCACACACACGCTCACTCACATTTATAAACGTTCACACTTAATCTCAGCACTCCAAATTCATTCACTCAGTCATGCATACATACATTCTCTTGCACACACGCTCAGTCATACACAACCATATGCACATGCACTTTCTTACTCACATTCATACACTCACTCACAACCATATTCTCTCACTCTCATTCTCTCACACACACACCACCTCTCCATGCTGTCCAGAGATGCTGCCTGACCCGCTGAGTTACTCCAGGATCTTGTGTCTTTATAGACAATAGGTGCAGGAGTAGGCCATTCGGCCCTTCGAGCCAGTACCGCCATTCAATGTGATCATGGCTGATCGTCCACAATCAGCACCCCGTTCCTGCCCTCTCCCCATACCCCCTGACTCAGGGGGTATCATTAAGAGCTCTATCTAACTCTCTCTTGAAAGCATCCAGAGAATTGGCCTCCACTGCCTTCTGAGGCAGAATGAGAATTCCACAAATACAAAGATCTTTCTTTGGTATAAACCAGCTTCTGCAGTTCCTTGACATGATATCGCTAAAGCAGAGCCATGTGAGCTGGCTGTGTGCAAACATACTGTCATTTATCCAGACTGACGCAAGGTCTTTGATAAGGTCCTGCATGGTAGCTAGTCTGTTTGGTTAGATCACATAGAATCCAGGGTGAGCTAACCAAGTGGATACAAAATTGGTGGAAGGTGTCAGAGGGTGTCAGTGAAGGGTTGGTATTCAGATTGGAGGCTGTGACCAGTGGCGTGTTGAATGGATCAGTGCTGGATCCACTGTTCTTTGCCATCTGCATTAACAATTTGGACAACAATGTAATTGACACGGTCAATGTCCTTTGAGGGCGACACAGTGGTAGATCTACTGCCTTACAGAGAAAGAGACCCGGGTTCGATCCTGACCACGGGTGCTCTCTCTATGGAGTTTGTACGTTCTCCCCGTGACCTGCGTGGGTTTTTCCAAGATCTCCGTTTTCCTCCCACACTCCAAAGCCGCACGGGTTTGTACGTTAATTGGCTTGGTATAAAAGTGTGTCCCTAGTGTGTATGTGTGTAGTTAACGTGCGGGGATCGCTGGTCGGCGCGGACTACGGTGGGCCAAAGGGCCTGTTTCCGCGCTGTACCTCCAAACTAAACTAAAACGTTTGTGGGGGACGCAGTAATCGGTGGGGTGGCGGACTGCAATCAGGTGAGCTGGGGGAGTGAGCCAAGAAATAGTATTCTTAGGCCCCCCTCAGTCATGGCTGACCATGGGTGAAGAAATGGGACATGGAATTTAAGTTGCGCAAGTGCAAGATGATGCACTTTGATGCACAGGGCAGGGTAGGACTTACACAGTAAATGATTGGACCCTGGATCGCGAGGTGATCCCTGAAAGTGGCGACACAGATGGACAGGGTGACGAAGGAGGGACGCAATGCTGGAGTAACTCCGCGGGACGGGCAGCACCTCTGGAGAGAAGGAATGGGTGACGTTTCAGGTGGAGACCCGTCTCCATACTGATGTCAGGGGGGAGGGAGGGAGATAGATGAGGAAGTATGAAGGTGTGAAAACAGGGCAAAGGGAATGGAGATCAAGGAAAATGTCCGAATAGACAATAGACAATAGGTGCAGGAGGAGGCCATTCAGCCCTTCGAGCCAGCACCGCCATTCAATGCGATCATGGCTGATCACTCTCAATCAGTACCCCGTTCCTGCCTTCTCCCCATAACCCCTCAATCCGCTATCCTTAAGAGCTCTATCCAGCTCTCTCTTGAAAGCATCCAACGAACTGGCCTCCACTGCCTTCTGAGGCAGAGAATTCCACACCTTCACCACTCTCTGACTGAAAAAGTTCTTCCTCATCTCCGTTCTAAATGGCCTCCCCCTTATTCTTAAACTGTGGCCCCTTGTTCTGGACTCCCCCAACATTGGGAACATGTTTCCTGCCTCTAGTGTGTCCAATCCCCTAATTATCTTATATGTTTCAATAAGATCCCCCCCTCATCCTTCTAAATTCCAGTGTATACAAGCCCAATCGCTCCAGCCTTTCAACATACGACAGTCCCGCCATTCCGGGAATTAACCTAGTGAACCTACGCTGCACGCCCTCCATAGATCATTGTTAGCTAGGAGAAGGTAGAAACAAAGCGAAGAGAGATAAAAATGTAGTCGGAGACTGTAAGACTGGTCGGAGAACTGGGACGGGGGAAAGGATGGTGAGGAAGACATTTGCAACGCTTGCCTTCATCGGTCAGAGTGTTGGATGCTGGGTTGGGATGTCATGCTACAACTGTGCAAGTCATTGGTGAGACCACACTTGGTGTAATACATGCAGTTCGGGTCACCCAGTTATATAAAGGACTAGACCAAGTGGACCCGTTGGGCCCAAACCTCTCCTGCATTGATGCAGCACCCTCTCCTCCCCCCCCACCCCCACTCCATCCTCCCTCCCTCCCCCCCTCCCCCTCCCCCCCACTCCATCCCCCTCTCCTCCCCCCCCTCCCCCCCCCCCCCACTCCATCCCCCTCTCCTCCCCCCCTTCCCCCCCCCCCCCACTCCATCCCCCTTATCCTCCCTCCCCCCCTAGGAGATAGATTTAAACTTTAAAATGTGAATAACTTTTAAAATATAACACCGATTTCAATGAAACTTCTTCCATTAGCACCAAAGGGACGACGGTGAGTGAGGTGGGCCTACAATTGTCACGCTACCCTGTACCGTTTGGCTGTAGTTCAGGAACAAACAAACAAGAGTTTTAGTATTATAGAATGTCATTAAACTGGAAAGGGTACATAGAAGATTCACAAGGATGTTACCAGGACTGGAGGGCTTGAGTTATAGAGAGAACCTAGGGGTCTATTTTCACTACAGTGTACAAGGTTCGAGAATGAACGTATGGAGGTAAGTAAAATCAGGAGGATAAAATGAATTGTCGCAGTTTTTTTTCAAGAGTAGACAAGTCTAAAACTTGTTGGTGTAGATCGAAAGGCAGAGATTTAAAAGGGACCTGAGGGGTTAAAGTTTCACAGAGGATGGTGGATATATAGGGCGGCACGGTGGCACAGTGGTAGAGTTGCTGTCTTACAGCGTCAGAGACCCGGGTTCGATCCCGACTAGGTGCTGCCTGTACGGAGTTTGTACGTTCTCCCCGTGACCTGCGTGGGTTTTCTCCGAGATCTTCGGTTTCCTCCCACACTCCAAAGACGTGCAGGTTTGTAGGTTAATTGGCTTGGTGTAAATGTAAATTGTTCCTAGTGGGTGTAGGACAATGTTAATGTGCGGGGATCGCTGGTCGGTGCGGACTCGGTGTATCACTAAACTAAACTAAAACTAAACTAGGCAAGCCGCCAGAGGAAAGCAACAGAGGACAATTAGAATGTTTAAAAGTTATACATTTAGAAAGTTACATGCGTAAGAAAGGTGTAGAGGGATATGGAGCAAACACAGTCAAATGGAACATGCTCAGATAAGCATCTTGGTTGGAATGGACAGGTTAGGCCGAAGAGCCTGTTTCTGTGCCAACTAAGGTTGCCAACTGTCCCGTAATTAGCCGGGACATCCCGTATTTTGGGCTAAATTAGTTTGTCCCGTACGGGACCGCCCTTGTCCCGTATTAGTAGGGTTGCCAACTTCCTCACTCCCAAATACAGGATAAATTGTCCCTAGTGGGTGTAGGATAGTGTTAATGTGCGGGGATTGCTGGGCGGCGCGGACCCGGTGGGCCGAAGGGCCTGTTTCTGCGCTGTATCTCTCAATCTAAAATCTAAATCACCGCCCGCCCTCACCCAGCCAGCGACCACGTGTTCCCTCTCCCGCCCGGGCCGGGCGGCCGCCATTGGTGGAGCGGGAGCACGTGGCTGCTGGCTGGGTGAGGGCACCTGGGGCGCGGGGCGGTGACGTCACCCTTTGTCCCGTATTTGGGAGTGAGGAAGTTGGCACCCCTAGTGCCAACTCTGACATCAACTGATTTATTCACAAAATGCTGGAGTAACTCAGCAGGTCAGGCAGCATCTCGGGAGAGAAGGAATGGGTGACGTTTCGGGTCGAGACCCTTCTTCAGACTGATGTCGGGGGTGGGACAAAGGAAGGATATAGGTGGAGACAGGAAGATAGAGGGGGAAATCACAGCGGGGGAGCAGCGAGAGAGCATGTTGCTAAACTCTCGTCGAAGAGAGGAGGAGAACTTCTTCAAAGTGGACATACCTCGAAGAGAAATCGCAGTGGAGCAACCAGTAGTATAAGAAAATAACTGCAGATGCTGGTACAAATCGATTTATTCACAAAATGCTGGAGTAACTCAGCAGGTCAGGCAGCATCTCGGGAGAGAAGGAATGGGTGACATTTGGACGTTGGGGTTTCTCTGCCCCAATAACAAAGAGCCCAGCTGCCTCGAGCGATGGTCGGCGGAGACCTTCATGCGATAGTTGATGCATGTTTTCTTCTCGCCCGTACAGCAAACAAGAGCTTCGAGACACTCCGATGGACATCTGTCAACTTCCGCTGTTGTCCATCAAACCTTCCAAGCAGCTGGAATTATCGGATTCAGAGTCTGACTCCCGGGAACACATAGGTAAACACAGCCTAGTCATCTACCATCCCTGGGAAGCGCGAATCCCATTGGCTTTCATGGTCATAGGTGTTAGACAATAGACAATAGGTGCAGGAGTAGGCCATTCAGCCCTTCGAGCCAGCACCGCCATTCAATGCGATCATGGCTGATCACTCTCAATCAGTACCCCGTTCCTGCCTTCTCCCCATACCCCCTCACTCCGCTATCCTTAAGAGCTCTATCCAGCTCTCTCTTGAAATTATCCGACGAACTGGCCTCCTCTGCCTTCTGAGGCAGAGAATTCCACACCTTCACCACTCTCTGACTGAAAAGGTTCTTCCTCATCTCCGTTCTAAATGGCCTACCCCTTATTCTTAAACTGTGGCCCCTTGTTCTGGACTCCCCCAACATTGGGAACATGTTTCCTGCCTCTAATGTGTCCAATCCCCTAATTATCTTATATGTTTCAATAAGATCCCCCCTCATCCTTCTAAATTCCAGTGTATACAAGAGCAGAATTAGTCCATTCGGCCCGTCACGCTTTTCCACTTTTTTCCACACAGAGGGTGGCGGGCGGGTATATGGAACAAGCTGCCAGAGGAGGTAGACACAAAACGCTGCGGGTCAGGCAGCATCTCGGGAGAGAAGGAATGGGTGACATTTCGGGTCGAGACCCTTCTTCAGACTCGACCCGAAACGTCACCCATTTCTTTTTTCCAGAGATGCTGCCTGACCCGCTGAGTTACTCCAGCATTTAGTTCAGGAGGTGATTGGTAGACATGGCAAATCTCCTGATGAGGTGGGACTGTTGTGGATGGGGCATCTTGGTCAGCATGGACAATTTGGGCTGTATGGCCTGTTTCCATGCAGTTAGAAATATTCTTGCCACACCTTTGGCCAGATTGATGCATTTTCTGCCCAACTTATCCCTCTAGCTCAGGCTCTTGAGGGCCTATTACAGAGGTATAAGTTCCTCACATCTTGCTATGCTCACCTATTTCGTGTGGACAACGAGAGACAGGAGCGTTCAACTGTCATATATCGTTAACCACCCAAAGTCCTTAATGCAACCAAAGACAATCAATAGTTCTCTATTCATTGTCTTTGTTTATTGATTGTCTATTGATATTAAAAGGATGAGAGGGGATCTTATTGAAACATATAAGATTATTAAGGGGTTGGACACGCTAGAGGCAGGAAACATGTTCCCGATGTTGGGGGAGTCCAGAACCAGGGGCCACAGTTTAAGAATAAGGGGTCGGCCATTTAGAACGGAGATGAGGAAAAACGTTTTCACCCAGAGTTGTAAATCTGTGGAATTCTCTGCCTCAGAAGGCAGTGGAGGCCAATTCTCTGAATGCATTCAAGAGTTAGATAGAGCTCTTAATGATAGCAGAGTCAGGGGGTGTGGGGAGAGGGCAGGAACGGGGTACTGATTGTGGATGATCAGCCATGATCACATTGAATGGCGGTGCTGGCTCGAAGGGCCGAATGGCCTCCTCCTGCACCTATTGTCTATAGTTCATTTCTCACCCCTTTTCTTTGCAGGAGGCTGCATACCGAAGGTCCTGGGGAAGGCCACAGGCCTGGGGGCGGAGAGTGAGGCCCGGTCGGAGGGCTGGAAGCAATCTGGGAACCAGTCTGAGGAGGAGATGACGTCGGCCAAGGACGACAGCGACTCCAGCCTGTCCGACAGCGATGGGCCGAGCGGCGGGGGAAGACGGAGCTTTGTCCTGTCGCGGGTCAAGCGGTTGAAGGTGGAAGCCCTGGTTGAAGGCCGTGAGCAGAGAGGCTCCGGGCCTAGCGAGGACGGCACGGGCAGCTCGGAGGAGGAGGCCGCCAAGCACCAGTACCCCAAGAGGAGGAAGAGGCCGAGAGACGGCTCGGGCCCCAGGAGGAAGACCCCGAGCCCGGGGACGCACGACTTCGGAAGGCCCCGGACCTCGTCCGAGCGAGCCCCCACCCTCAAGGTCAAGACTGAGGCCATTCAGCCCGTCGGCTTCGACGGCCACAGCGCCGTCTGGAACTACCCGCCGAGGGGGGACACGGCCTACCGGCAGGCCAAAGCCTCAGCCTCCGAGCACTTTCACCCCGACCCTGCCCACACCCCACCCGCAGCGGCCGACGCTCAGAAGACTCCCTTCGGCCGGTCGCCTGGCGGGGCACCGGGCGCTTCGTCCTCTGACGCGCTCTCTCCTCCCCCTCCTCCGCCCGTTGCCGACGACAACAAGGCCGAGGTCCAGGCCCAGGTGTCTGCCCTGCCCTCCAGCCTGTACGCGGCCAGCACCATTCGCTACGCCCCGGCCGACGTGGCCTTGGCCATGCCCGGAAACCTTCTGCCCGCCTCGCACGCCATCAACTTCGTCGACCTCAACGGCCCGGCCTTCGCCGCCGAGCAGAAGGCCCAGGTGGAGATGATCTACCACCACGTCCAACGCCTCAACATGGCCGCCAACCCCTTCGCCGCCGCCGCCGGCTTGCCCCAGGCCTTCACCACGGCTGAGGCCCTCTTCTCCACCCTCCCCTTCCCCATGAACGCCGGCACCATCCACGCCCCGCAGACTCTCGACCGCAAGGAAGACTGAAGCCGGCGTCCCCCTGAGGGAAGGATCACTCCATCAAACCCCAGCCTCCACGTTGAGACAATGGACATCCTCCTTTGTTTTATCTCCTTAAAAAAAAATTTTTTTTTTAAACTTTAACCAAACTCCCACTACCTCCTCCTCCTCCAGTCCCAGAGGCTAGCACTTATTTCCCTTTCTCTCGGTCCCAGTCCACGTTGGAAGTGGAAGGGCTTGGGGGGGGGGGGGGGGGTGGTGGAAGGAAGATGAACCATGGGGAGAGACACACTGGAGTGTGCCAAGAGGAGATGGCCCAGCTGGCAGCCCGCAATCCGTGGAACGGCGGGCCAACTGTTGGTGAGGGTGGCAGGTAGTGATGGGGAGAGTACGCCCACCATCTCCGCCTACGTTGGGCAGTCAACTGAGCAGAAACTGAACCTGCAACAGGCCCTCTGCTTGGTCAACCACCACCTTGACCTTAAACCTCTCACGCTTGCATCTACTTGGGCCTACAGTCACCTCATCGTCCAGCCAAGGCCTCTGACCGTGCCTCACCCAGCCAGTGTCCACTTTGATGTCTTGTCTGAGCCTTTGTCAGTCGTTGTCCAGTTGGGCTCTAAGGCCTGCTTCTTCTCCACCTTGACCTGAGCCTCACAGGCCTACCTGTCCCCCGGGCCTGCTCTGTGTATAATGTACAGCCAGTCGGTAACATTTGTAAAAGAAAAAAGGCAAACTAAAAACAAGACCGTCCCCCTAAGGATAGGTGGCTTGACAGGCAGTCAAGTAGTGCTTCCTCTTGCCAAGGGCATTTGGGAGATTTCTGGGACACGACATTCTCTCGTGTGGAGAACATGCCAAGGCTTTAATGTGTTGTTCAGTGTATCTTCATACAGTCCAGCTTTCTTCATCCTTGTCTTAAGCTTTTAGGGAAAGAAGAGGGAACACAGAAATTTCCAGGCTGCTTTCTTTTCCAGCGTAATCCAGCTGTGCATCACTGTTTCAGAGAGCTTGGCACTCAGAATGTTTGACGGGACAAGGCAGAACGAGCCTTTACTCCCTACCTAACCCAGGCTGTCCCTGCTCTTGGAGTGTTTCATGGGACAGTGTAGAGGAATGCTATTCTGTATCTAACCAGTTTTTTTTTCCCACTCCCTTTGGAATAACATAGACGAAGTATTACTCTGCATCTCTGCTGTGCTGAACTATCCCTGGTACTTTGGATAAGGCAGGGGAGACATCGAAGATAGGTGCAGGAGTAGACCATTCGGCCCTCCGAGCCAGCACCCCCGTTTTATTATGATCATGGCTGATCATCCAAAATCAATACCCCGTTCCTGCTTTTTCCCTATATCCCATGATTCCGTTAGCCCTAAGAGCTATACCGAACTCTCTCTTGAAAACATCCAGTGAATCGGCCTCCACTGCCTTCTGTGGCAGAGAATTCCAGATTCACAACTCTCTGGGTGATAAAGATTTTCCTCATCTCCGTCCTAATTGGGCTACCCCTTATTCTTAAACTGTGACCCCTGGTTCTGGACTTCCCCCAACATTGGGGAACATTTTTCCTGCATCCAGCCTGTCCAATCCCTTGAGGATCTTATATGTTTCTATAAGATCCCCTCTCATCCTTCTAAATTCCAGTGAATACAAGCCCAGTCGAACCGTATGTAAGTCCCGCCATCCTGGGAATTAACCTGGTGAACCCATGGAGAGAGCGTTACCCGGTACCAAGACCATTTTATTTTGGGGGAGCCTTTAATGGACAGTGTAGAGGGTTCGTTGAGCTCCAAGAAGAAACAACGTCAACAGCTCATTTGTAAAATCTCCAGTGATAATTCAGCTGATGCAAACAGTGAAGCAATCAGTGACAATGTCTCCTTTGCAGCACAAAGTCTTCCCCTAAAATCATTCCTTGTAAACCTGAACGATGCAATTTTGCACTCAGCTTTTTTTTGTTTGGTGGAGGTAAAACCAGGGGGGACCGAGGGGTTTTGCATCAAGGTTCCCCCGTCACCCTCCTCTGCAGTGTAGGGCACGGTTTGCTCCTGCCTCCCTCTGCCTCCTTCCAGTCTCAGCAGAGCTGGAGCGCGGGGAGGTACAGGTCAACCTCCAGCTGGCCTATCTGGTGGGTTTTCCCCGCACGTCGTTGGGCCTGGGACCCAGCGGGCCGAAGCTTTGTGAAGCCCAGACGTTGCCTCTGCGCGTTTTGGGTCGTACGCAGCACTTACAACCGAAGTCACACTTTCCACACAAACTGCAAGACCTTCATTGCCACAGCCCCGTTCTCAGCCTGAGCCTCAGAACGTCCCAGAGCACTCTCCACCCCTTTGAAGTTTAGCCGCTGTGTGAAACATAGAAAAATAGAAAATAGGTGCAGGAGGAGGGCATTCGGCCCTTCGAGCCTGTACGCACCGCCATTCATTGTGATCGTGGCTGATCATCCACAATCAGTAACCCGTGCCTGCCTTCTCCCCATACCCCTTGATTCCACTAGCCCCCTAGAGCTCTATCTAACTCTCTTTTAAATGTTTCTTCGTGTCAGGAAGCAAGAGCTTCCACAGATGGGGTGACACCGACCGGGAAGATCTATCGATGCTTACGCTGGGGTAACCAGTGCCCGACAACGGACCTGTATGATCATTTGCTTTCATGTGCAGTCAGTGATGGGAGGGGGGGGTGGAAATGTTGTGGCCTCTTCGATATGACAGCCGCTGCAGTAACACAGCACCCACCTCAGCACTGCACTGCAGGGCGGCGGGCTGGGTTTCTGTATTCGGAGTTCCCCGACAAAGGATACTCTAGCCCACGGTCTCCCGAGTGTGCTTCCTTCCAACTGAGACCCAGATACAGTCACAAAAATGCTGGAGTAACTCAGCGGGACAGGCAGCATCGCTGGAGAGAAGGAATGGGTCGAGACCCTTCTTCAGCCACGGTCTTGTCCCGCGGTTTTGACCTCCTCCTGGGAAGCAGCTTTTTTTTTTTCCCGTTCTTGTTTTCGTTTCACAAGTCGGTGTTTGTCGGTCGGTCGGTCTGAGGCATCCTGTAACAGCAATAATCAGCGCCGAGGTGTGGATTAATTCTGGCGACGAAGGGTGTTCACAGAAACGAAGGGGTGCAGGCTGGGAACACAGTACTTACACAAAAAGCTGGAGTAACTCAGCAAGGACAGGCAGCATCTCTGGAGAGAAGGAATGGGTGACCTTCCCCTTTGTCCTGTTTTTCACACCTGACACTTCCTTATCTATGTATCTCCCTCTCCCCCGACATCAGTCTGAAGAAGGGTCTTGACCCGAAACGTCACCCATTCCTTCTCTCCAGAGATGCTGCCTGTCCCTGCTGAGTTGCTCCAGCTTTTTGTGTCTATCTTCTGTTTAATCCAGCACCTGCGGTTCCTACCTACACAGCATTTACACGGGTGGGAGGCAGAGTAACAATTATATAATATTTATCTCTAAGCGCAGAGTGCAATACAGCACAGTCCACCCCGACTCAAGTCTGAAAACTGTTCTTAGAATGTTGTGACACTGGGGGATTGTTGTATCAAGACTTAGCCTAACGATACAGAAATCAAATCCAGCCCTGCAGTTTATTGACAGACATAGGGGCAGAATTAGGCCATTCAGCCCATCGAATCTACTCCACCGTTCTATCACGGCAGATCTATTGCTCCCTCTCAAAAGAGAGGCACAAAATGCTGGAGTAACTCAGGCAGCACCTCTGGAGAGAAGGAATAGATGGCTCTTCAGTTGAGGCCCTTCCTCAGACACCTGCATATTTTCCCCTCAAACTGATTCTCCTGCCTTCCCCCCATGATGATGGTGTACCGAGGCATTGAAAATCTTTTTGTTTTGCATTCAATCCAGTGAAACCTGACGCCCTTACTAATCAAGAATCCATCAATCTCCGCTTTAAGAATACCCAATGGCTTGATCTCCAGAGCCCTCAGTGGCATCAGCTAATCAGTAAAATGACTAAAATTGTAAAAGCAATTCTTGTTTTGCACAGCACCACTGCCACTCATGTGCCCCCACACCCTCCAGTTGTTTGAGGGGCTTCTCCAAAAGATGCAGACCCTCAGTGTCCACTAGTTAGGGTTGCCAACTCACAAATAAGGGACAAAGGTTGACGTCACCGCCCCGCGCCCCACGTGACCTCACCCAGCCAGCGACCTGTCTAAATGTTTCTTAAACATTGCAATAGTACTACAGTCTCCAGCAGCTTATTCCATACGCCCACCACCCTTGGTGCAAAAAAGGTTACCCCTCAGGCTCCCATTAAATCTTTCCCCCCTCACCTTAAGCCTCACCTCGCCTCTGGTTCTCGATTCCTCTACTCTAAGCAAAAGACTCTGTGCGTTTACCCGATCTATTCCTCTCAAGATTTTGTGCACCTCTTTAAAAGGTCACCCCTCAAGCGACTGTACCCCAAGGAATAAAGCCCTACCCCGCTCAAACTCTCGCTGTAGCTCAGTCCCACGCGTTCAGTCCACATCCTGGTAAATCTTCTCTGAACCCTTTCAAGCTAGACAACATCTTTGCTATAACATTGTGACCAAACCTGATCACAGTACTCTAGATGTGGCCTCACCAACGCCTTATATAACAGTAACATGACCTCCCAACTTCTATACTCGTAGCAACATCACCCTTACCACACGGGCCGTCAGCGGCCAAAATGGAGACTCGTCCATAACTTATAGAACAGTACAGCGGAACAGGCCCTTCGGCCCACAACGTCAGTGTCAAACACACAATGCCATCTCTTGCCTACCTATGCATAATCCATATCCTTCCACATCCACACATGCAATAATTGTCAAGGATAATTCGGGATGGGCACTATATTCTGGCCTTAGTGTGAAAGTCACTACTCTAATAGCTTAATAGAACAAGCTTTTGTACAGAACTTTCTCGCAAGCTGCTATGGTTTCGAACTTCCCAGCACAACATGTCCTCCAAAGTGGCCACAAAATGGTTTCCCCAAAGTTAGCTTCCACATTAGGGTCATAAGGAATAGGAGAAGAATTAGGCCATTCGGCCCATCAAGTCTACTCCGCCATTCAATCGTGGCTGATCCATCTCTCCCTCCTGCCTTCTCCCCATAACCCCTGGCACCCATACTAATCAAGAATCTATCTATCTCTGCCATAATTGACTATCCACTGACTTGGCCTCCGCAGCTTTCTGTGGCAATGTATTCCACAGATTCACCACCCTCTGACTAAAGCAGGGCACCTTGCATCCTGAAGTGAATCCCCAAGGCATTGGCAGAGCTGAGCTATACAAATGGAGGAGTTTTATGATCTGTGAAGCAGAACATTGAGCTATGATCCTGTAAATATTAAAGTATAATGCATCAGAATTTTTAACACAAAATGTCAATGTCGGCGGCAATGGTGAAACATTTGTTTAGAGCAAAGAGCAAATTAGAATTATCCCAACTAATGCTGGAGTTTATATGATTTTAAAGAAAAAATTGCAATGTAGGTTCTCTGCCAGTAGATGACAGTGTTGTTTAGATCTTTCCACCGATCCGAGATTATGAAGAAGGTTCGAAATGCCCAAACTCACCGGATAGTTTTTCTGAATAAAATATAAAGAAGAGGACATTGTGCTCCACTCTGCATCTAATTAGATCAGGGTTCACGTACAAGTTTACAACGGGGGTAAAGGTTACCGAAGCATTTTCTCAGAGCATTGCTGGAAAGACCAACATTAGCCGGACAAGACACAAAATGCTGGAGGAACTCAGCGGGTCAGGTAGCGTCTGTGAAGGGGTTGGACAAGCCGTGTTTTAGATCGGGACCCTTCATTTGGGAGGGTATATGGGGAATGTTTAGAGGGATATATGGGTCAGACAGGCAAATGGCATCTTGGTCAGCATGGTCAAATTTGGGCCGAAGGGCCTGCTTCCGTGTTTGTGTGACTTTATGTCATAAAAAGCACAGAAGAAACATCACCTGTCCATTCGCTCCACAGATGCTGCCTGACCCGCTGAGTTCTTCCTGGACTTTGTTTTTTCCCCTCAAAATTCCAACATCTGCAGTTATAGTCATAGAGTGATACAGTGTGGAAACAGGCCCTTCGGACCAACTTGCCCACATGTCCCAGCTACACTAGTCCCACCTGCCTGCGCTTGGTCCATATCCCTCCAAACCTGTCCTATCCATGTACCTGTCTAACTGTTTCTTAAACGTCGGGATAGTCCCAGCCTCAACTACCTCCTCTGGCAGCTTGTTCCATACACCCACCACCCTTTGTGTGAAAAAGTAGTTACCCCTCAGATTCCTAATAAATCTTTTCCCCTTCACCTTGAACCTATGTCCTCTGGTCCACGATTCCCCTAGTCTGGTTCTTTGTGTCTCCATTCGTCAGACCACCCTGGCTGCCTTAGGAGAAGAGAAGCTAGTAGTGAACTCCATCCTTAAAACCGTCGTCGTTTGTGCAGGAAGAGTCCCGCTAAACCTGGCTGGGATTAATCAGTCTTTGCATCCATCAGGAACATGTATCCGACCCAGGGCATTATGTGACTTTGAGGTGACCTTACAGGACTTGCGTTCCATGCATCTACAACCTGCTTGTCTTCCATGTGGTAGAGTTTGCAGATTTGCCCAAGGTACGAAGGCATGTTATTGCAAGAGTGGATTTTTTTTAATTTTTTAAATTGCACTTAGAAATGCATATTTTAAAACGAGAATGTCTGTCACCTTTTGAGTTCTGGGAGAACAAGGGTGTCTTGAGAATTTTAGCTTCGATCCCAAACAAGCACATTACCAAGGAGTGTACAGGAAGAGAGGGGCGTGATTCAAATAAAAATACCCCCATTCCCACACATTCCAAGATCCTAGTATTTCTGATTTAGGATTTAAAAAGAAACCCAGTATTAGTTTATGACACAGAGGGAGGCCATTCAGTCCTCTAGCTCCCACTATGGCGCAGCGGTGGAGTTGCTGCCTTACAGCGAATGCAGCGCCCGGAGACCCGGGTTCCATCCCGACTACGGGTGCTGTCTGTGCGGAGTTTGTACGTTCTCCCCGTGGGTTTTCCCCGAGATCTTCGGTTTCCTCCCACACTCCAAAGACGCGCAGGTTTGTAGGCTAATTGGCTTGGAAAATGTAAAAATTGTCGCTGCTGTCTGTGTGGGATAGTTTTAATGTGCGGGTTCGCTGGTCGGCGCCGACCCGGTGGGCCGAAGGGCCTGTTTCCGCGCTGCTGAACTGAACTAAACTAGATCAATCCCATTCTCGTCCTTATTTTGCGTTATTTACGATTGGCTTCCCGAATTATCAACGGAGGTACAAATACAGGTCGGGAACAAGGTGCCTCAGCCCATCGAGCATGTTCTCCCTCATTTCCCCTTACACCGACCGGGAGATAACTCACAGTGGGGTACGTATCTTTGGGGTTGTGGGAGGGGAAGCAGGGGGCACCCAGAGGAAAACATGGAGAGCATGCATACTGCACGCAGAGAGTGCCAGGGATCAGGATAGAGCCCAGGCTCCCTGGAGCGGAGAGGCAGCAGCACTAACTGCCGCACACCTTCCAACTTCACCGCAGCACATGATCAGATAATAGTTCCAAAAAATAAACTTTAGTCAGAATAGAAAATACATACAAAACGTGAACAGCGCAAAAACTCTTCTGACATTCTCAGCATTCATATATTCATTAGGGTCATCTTCATTAGTGCTCGCAAATTATCCTTAAACAAACCACCCTTGCCCCTCAAGGTTGATATCCCTTCCCTGGTTTAAGGGTTGTCCCCACCGGACTTTGCCCCTCCATGCCCCGCAGAGGGAGGACCCTGGACTGTTGTTTACCCCCCACCCTCTCAAAGAGGTTGGATGCGGGCTGAACCAAGTTTCAGGGAGTCCCTCAGCACATCACAATGATCATAACACGAAGGTAGACACAAAATGCTGGAGTAACTCAGCGGGTCAGGCAGCATCTCTGGAGAGAAGGAACGGGTGACGTTTCGGGTCGAGACCCTTCTTCAGACGTTTCGGGTCGAGTCTGAAGAAGGGTCTCGACCCGAAACGTCACCCATTCCTTCTCTCCCGAGATGCTGCCTGCCCCGCTGAGTTACTCCAGCACTTTGTGTCTACCTTCGATTTAAACCAGCACCTGCAGTTTTTTTTCCTAATGACCATAACACACAGATGCTGGAATCTTGAGTGAAAACAAAATGCTGGAGGATCTCAGCGGGTCAGGCACAAACAGTGGAAGCAAAAGGACTGATTACGTTTCGGGTGGGACCTATCCTCAGAACCTGATGACTCCAACCCCAAGGGTCTCGAACACAAGAACACAAGAAAATAGGAGCAGGAGTAGGCCAACCGGCCCCTCGAGCTCGCTCCGCCATTCAATATGATCATGGCTGATCCCACCCCAACCCCCTTCCCATTATCGCCCTTCTTCCCACCCAAAAGAACCGTGTGATCTCCTGGGAGAGGCGAAAAACCAGATAAAAACCCAGGCCAATTTGGAGAAAAAATCCGGGAAATTCCTCTCCGGCCCCAAACTGGGCGATCGAAACTTGTCCAGGAGATTACTCAGGTCTTACTATACTAACAATAGCTCGAAGGGACTCAAGGGTCCAAACCCCAAACGTCTTCAGACCATTTCCCTCCACGGACGCCGCCTGACCCCCACAGTTCCTCCGGCGTAACTCGGCACACGTGACAATGAACTGAACTCAACGTAGCTTCGCGTAACCCTCACGATTCCAGCATCAGCCATCGCCAGAAAAGGTTCTTAACTGCCACCCATCCACTTCGAGAAGGAAGAGAAACAAAAAACGCATAATGGTACGGAAAGATTGTTTTCCACACGCCACTGTGTGATAAGGTTACACAGGTTGTCGGATGTATATATTGTATTTTACTCTAAGCGTACCTGTTGATTGCTTACGGAGGAAGGGCTAAGACTGGCGCCCACACAGCACAAGCCCTCGAGTTCCAGCGATGCCCTTTTTGGATACAAGGAAGGAAACGTTTGTCCAGAGATTGGACGGGGGGACTGAACTGCCTGTTCAATCCACGCCGGCTGGCTCATTGTTCTCACTGTACTTTGTTTGTAAGACGTAAACTGTTGCTAAAGCACCTTTGTGGAAGTTGCAGTTTCCGATGCAACTCCCATTGCCTCTCATTCCTGTGTGAACTGTATAAATGTTAAACACTCGATGTTGCCAAATCAGACCTGTGAGGACAGATTGGCATTAAACTGGGAAGATTAAAAAAAAAAAGACAAAAAAAAAGCTTGATCTGATCAAGGTTCAAAAAACAAAAAAATACAAACTAACAACAACACTCACCGTCTGTGGAGTCTCATTTTGTGTCTCTTGCTTGTGTGTGGCCCGTGTCTTTGCAGTCATCTTTCGACCTCTTGTGTCTTCGGGAGAGGGGAGGAGATGGATTGACCAGGGGGCGGGTGGTCAACAAACACAGTGACTGCTTTTCCAAATCAGTGCCAAGTGATCAGCCAAAACATTATGACCACTGACAGGTGAAGTGAATAACATTGGTTATCTTGTCACAATGGCACCTGTCAAGGGGTGGGATATATCAGGCAGCAAGTGAACAGTCAGTTCTTGAGGTTGATGTGTTGGATGCAGGAGAAACGGGCAGGAGTAAAGACCTGAGCGACTTTGACAAGGGACAAATTGTTATGGCCAGACGACTGGGTCAGAGCATCTCTGAAACGGCAAGGCTTGTGGGGTGCTCCCGGTCAGCAGTGGTGAGTACCGACCGACAGTGGTCCGAGGAGGGACAAACCACAAACCGGCGACAGACAGGGTGTTGGGCGCCCAAGGCTCATCGATGCGCGAGGGCAACGAAGGCGATCCCGCCTGGTCCGAACCGACAGAAGGTCGACTGTGGCACAAGTCACAGAAAATTTTAACGGTGGTCAAGGGAGGAATGTGTCACAATACACAGTGCATCGCACCCTGCTGCGTATGGGGCTGCACACGGAGGACCAACAGCATATTAGGCAGGTGGTCATAATGTTTTGGCTCATCAGGTCATAGTGTTTTGGCTGAGTCGAGGGGGGTGCGGGTGGCTGGTTTGCGTGATAGTCTGGGCGGCGTCCACGTCTCTCTGCAATTTCTTGCGTATTTGGGAAGGGCCGGTTGCCAAACCAGTACCCTGATCCTCAGTCTCACCCACTGCCCCTCGTTCCAAAGTCAAAGATCTGCCGACATATTGTCAATGTGGGACCAGGCACAGCCTGCCCTAGAAGTGACTTATCCTTTACCCTGAGCCCCTTCTAGACTCTCCAGCTGAACTATTGCTATGGCATTGCTGTGACCTATTGTTCTAAACTCCACGTAATGGAAACCCAACTGCGTTTCTCCTTCACGGCCAGCACCTAGTGGTGACGACCAACTTAAACAGTGCAGCAATGCACACACAACAATGGCACGCTGCATTTACGTTGTGCCTTTACACGACATCAGAGAGAGTGAGGGGAGATGATCCATCTACAGCAGTACTTAAAACTATTTAAGTGTCATTCATCCCTGAGTCTTTATCACAAAATTTAATTCACCCTCGACTAAATCTTCTCATGCTTTTTGGTAATTTTCGTCTTATTCTCCCTTGTGTGTAATTATATATATATTAAGTCATTCACCCTTCATTCACCCCTCTAGTTTCATTCACCCTTGGGTGAATGAAACCATTCACCAGTTTAAGAAGCACTGATCTACAGTATCTGTATTTATTCACAAAATGCTGGAGTAACTCAGCAGGTCAGGCAGCATCTCAGGAGAGAAGGAATGGGTGACGTTTCGGGTCGAGACCCTTCTCTTCAGAAGAGTATTCTTCATGCAGCGTAGAGTTTTTCTTCAGAAGAAGGGTCTCGACCCGAAACGTCACCCATTCCTTCTCTCCTGAGATGCTGCATGCCCTGCTGATTTACTCCAACATTTTGTGAATACCTTCGATTTGTACCAGCATCTGCAGTTATTGTCTTATACTTCAGTATCTGTATGGTATCTGCCTCCACCACCATCCCTGGCAATGCGTTCCAGACCCCCAGCACCTTCTGTGGAAAAACTTGCCCTGCACACCTTTGCCCCCCTCACCTTAAAGTTATGCCCTCTATTATCTGAGATCGTCTTGACATTGTCCGAAACAGAAGTCTCATCTTTTACTCCGAGATGCGGCGGCCAAACGAGGAATTCACTGACACACGTGGGAAACCATTCAAAAACTGTTCATCACGTAGACACAATGAACCGCAGATGCTGGGTTACGAAGAGAAACACAAAGTGCTGGAGTAACTCAGCATTCAAATTCCACCCTTGACAACCTTGCACGTAAATCAGGGACACTTTCGAAAGTTTTAATACTATCTTTTTTAATTTAATTTCACTTCATTATTTCTGCAGAAGAATGCACGCCACTCGGGGTTAAGAAGAATATTGGGGATGAGCACAGGGGACTCTTACAATGCTGAGGGGGGGGGGGGTCAGGTATTAATAAACCCAAGGCTCACCGACATCACAGCCAAAGCTCAAGAGGAGAAGCTGGACAGAGGACGAAAGCAGCATGGAAAGATGAGTCCGTCTGTCTGCTGGAGGCAAAGTTACAGCAGAGGAGGCCACTCTGTTCCTTGTACACCACGCTTCTAACTCTATCCACCTCCCCATACCCTCTCCTCCTTCCCCGTGGGTGCTAGCTCTCGCTGGATGTCACCGCTCACACCCCTTTGCACGCAGTCTCAAACACCCAAGCCTGGTTCAGAACAGGGGAGACTGACAAATCCCAAATTGCCACAGCACGCGCAAATGTACTCCGGGGGGGGGGGGGGGGGGGATGCGTTGGGGATAGGGTCGCCAACTGTCCCGTTTTAGCTGGGACATCCCGTATTTTGGGCTAAATTGGTTTGTCCCGTAGGGGACCGCCCTTGTCCCGTATTAGGCCCGCGGGCCGCTGTCGGCCGGGACAATGTAGGCTACCGGAGTGTGTTCGCCTAACGGAGGTTGCTTAGCAACCCGCCTCCCGACCCAGGGCGGCCGCCATTGGTGGAGCGGGAGCACGTGGCCGCTGGCTGGGTGAGGTCACGTGGGACGCGGGGCGGTGACATCACCTTGTCCCGTATTTTGAGAGTGAGATAGTTGGCAACCCCTAGTTGGGGAGGGTTAATGGACGGCGATCAGGGGAGGGAACACTCTAGGCTGGGGTTTTCTCAGGCTGGGATGGGGTCTGCATGGGGCAAGACATGATAACAGCACAGACAGGGAGGAGGGAGAGACTTTATTACAGTCACATCCCAGGGTTAAAGCATCTCCACACTACTTGCAGACAGGAAAAGAAAGTGAAAGTGAACAGACACGGGCTCTTAGAATCGATAATTTTCATTTTAACTCTGTGATTAAATAAAGACATTCTTCATTTCTGTCGCTCTCTCCATATCACCCCCACCCCACTCCCACCCACCCCCAAAGCTCTTTACAGTAACGAGGCACCTCAGGCATGGGGGCCCAGTCTTGAGCTGAGGCCCAGGATGATGCATATGTACAGGGTCTCTCTCTGTGCCGACTACTTGTCCGACTTGCCGCTGTCTTCCTTGGGCTGGCAGTCGTCACACTCCTCGTCGTAGATGAACTCCACCTCCAGCCGGCCGATGTACAGGGAGAGGGCGCAGACCCAGAAGGCAGCCAGCGAGCCCACCACCAGCCCGCCGAGCAGGGCCGTGGGGGCGGACAGCATCATCATGCGGCGCAGCAGCACCAGGTTGGCCACGTAGGAGCCGCTGCCGTAGCAGATGCACACCCCGCCGAGGACGAAGAACCCTGGGGGAGAGAGGGGAGCAGCATCAGGATAGAGCTCTGCACAGTGGTACAGCCCATGCCTCACAGCGCCAGACACCCGGGATCCATCCTGTCCTTACACACTGAAGGGCGGCACTGTGGTGCAGCGGTAGAACTGCTACCTCACGCCACCAGACACCCGGGATCCATCCCTGCCATGCATACTTAAGGGTGGTACGGTGGTGTAGCGGTAGAGCTGCCGCCTCACAGCGCCACAGACCCGGGTTCCATCCTGACCGCACACACGTAAGGGCGGCACGGTTGCTCAGCAGTAGAGCTGCAGCCTCACAGCGCCAGGGACGTGGGTTCAATCCTGACTTTGGGTGCTGTCTGTGTGGAGTTTGCACGCTCTCCCTGTGACTGCGTGAGTTTCCTCCGGCTTCCTCCCGCATCCCAAAGACGCTGCGAGTTTGTGGGCTGGCCAGACTCTGTGAATTGCCCTGAGTGTGAAAGACCTGTATCTCTAACCTACACAGGACAAGATAGAGTGGATGGGTGACTTTGTTACCCGATATCCCACTGGGCCAAGATTCCCACCACTTCCAGCAAACTAAACTACCTCCACACAGGGAAGAAAGTGAATACTAACTGCTAGAATACTAGGCTCCTAGATTTTCCTTTTAACTTTCCACTAATGACCCATCAAATACCTCCAAGGCAGGTTCAGCACAAGTAATGTTCTCTACACTGTTCCTGTCTCACACGTGGATAGAGTGGATGTGGAGAGGATGTTTCCACCAGTGGGAGAGTCTAGGACCAGAGGTCACAGCCTCAGAATTAAAGCACGTTCTTTTAGGAAGGAGATGAGGAGGAATGTCTTTAGTCAGAGGGTGGTGAATCCGTGGAATTCTTTGCCACAGAAGGCTGTGGAGGCCAAGTCAGTGGATCTTTTTAAGGCAGAGAAATATATGATTATTGCGGGTGTCAGAGGTTATGGGAAGGCAGGACAATAGACAATAGACAATAGGTGCAGGAGTAGGCCATTCAGCCCTTCGAGCCAGCACCGCCATTCAATGCGATCATGGCTGATCACTCTCAATCAGTACCCCGTTCCTGCCTTCTCCCCATACCTCCTCACTCCGCTATCCTTAAGAGCTCTATCCAGCTCTCTCTTGAAAGCATCCAACGAACTGGCCTCCACTGCCTTCTGAGGCAGAGAATTCCACACCTTCACCACCCTCTGACTGAAAAAGTTCTTCCTCATCTCCGTTCTAAATGGCCTACCCCTTATTCTTAAACTGTGGCCCCTTGTTCTGGACTCCCCCAACATTGGGAACATGTTATCTGCCTCTAATGTGTCCAATCCCCTAATTATCTTATATGTTTCAATAAGATCCCCCCCTCATCCTTCTAAATTCCAGTGTATACAAGCCCAATCGCTCCAGCCTTTCAACATACGACAGCCCCGCCATTCCGGGAATTAACCTAGTGAACCTACGCTGCACGCCTTCCATAGCAAGAATATCCTTCCTCAAATAAGGAGAATGGGGTTAGGAGGGAGAGATAGAACCCAGGTCCCTCATGGTCCCAGGAGAGCCATGATTGAACGGCAGAGTAACCTTGATGGGCCAAGTGGCCTAATTCTACTCCTATCACTTATGACCTGATGGCTCTCCTGGGACAGGGGCAGCATGGGTTAGATACAGACTAAGACTCCCTCCACACTATCTGGAAAGGGTGCAGAGAAGAGTCATGAGGATGTTGCCTGGACCCGAGGGCCTGAGCTATAGGGAGAGGTTGAGCAGGCTAGGAGCATAGGAGGATAAGAGGTGACTTAAAAAGGTGTACAAAATCATGAGAAGAATGGATTGGGTAGATGCGGAGTGTCTTGCACAGAGATGGGGAATCAAAGACCAGAGGTCATGGGTTTAAGGTGAGGGGGGGAAAGATTTAATAGAAGCCTGAGGGGTACCCTTTTCACACAAAGGGTGGTGGGTGTATGGAACGAGCTGCAGGAGGAGGTAGATGAGGCAGGTAGAGGTAGTTGAGGCAGGTACTATGGCAACGTTTAAGAAACATTTAAACAGGTACATGGATAGGACAGGTTTAGAGGGATATGGACCAAACGCAGGCAGGTGGGACTAGTGTACATGGGACACGTTGGCCGGTGGGGGTAAGTTGAGCCGAGGGAACAACAATTGAGCTGCATGATTCTATGACTCTATCCCAAGGCACACTTGCCCAGAACAGGAACAGCATGGTTTAGATAGAAAAATAACAAGTTCATCATCAAGTTAAATATGTGTAGGCAGGAACTGCAGATATTGGTTTAAACCGAAGATATACACAAAATGCTGGAGCGGCTCAGCGGAACAGGCAGCATCTCTGGAGAGAAGGAACGTGTGACCTGAAACGTCACCCATTCTTTCTCTCCAGAGATGCCGCCTGTCCCGCTGAGTCGCTCCAGCATTTTGTGTCTATTGTGAAGTGAAGTATTGTCAACACCATTCCACACAGCACAACCAAGGCAGAGACCTTATGGGTTAGAAACAGGGTGAAGTCAAACACTCCCATTTCCGGGGTTACGTCCGTGCTCGTGTGTCCCTGGAGAGGGAACACGCGTGTCCACGGGGAAGCTGGAGGCCTTCCGTGAACGCCGGTCGCCGCGGGAGGTCGAACGTATTATTGACAAAGTTGGCGGAATTTTAATCTGATAATTGTGTTGTTTGTAAACTGCCAATTACAGGCAGCTTTTGATTTGATCGCATTACTACTTTGTATTTTTGTTTTGGAATAAAGTATTTGTATTAAAAAAAATATATATAAAAAAGGCAAAGGCTGCACATATTAGCGTATAGCTCCTCCTACACTGTCCCATCAAATGATACCAGGGTCTCGACCCGAAACGTCACCCATTCCTTCTCTCCAGAGATGCTGACTGGCCCGCTGAGTTACTCCAGCTTTTTGTGTCTAAACGATCCCAGAACATGAACATGACCAAAGATACTAGAGGAGCAAGATAGACCACTCGACCCTAAAAACCGTAGTACGTCACGGCGGCCATTTTAGTAGGCAGAAACTTGCAGAAACATTTAAAAAGAAAAACAACAAAAATCTGCGAGTTGATAGATGAGATGTATTCTGCATTTTAATGGTATCATCACACATACTGTTCCCCCAAAACACTGATTACTCTGCGAGAGGCAGAGCGAACGGCGGGTTTGCCTACTAAAATGGCGGCCTTTGCGTACTACACTTCAGTATAGGCGATTTCAACGGAGTGGTCCATCTTGTTCCTCTAGTATCTAAACGATCCCAGGACGTGAACATGACTGAAATACCAAGCTCCTTTGATACTTCCCCAAGCACAAGCTGGTGAATCATTTGATTAAATGACTGCATTACCCCGCCTTTCTTATCTTCAGCATTTTTCCTGGGAGGATCTAACGCTAGATACCCTGAATAAATATCACTCACAGCCTCAAACATTAAATGAGATGTAGATTATTTCATAGGGCCTTCTCACTACCCCACCCTCTGCACACATGCCTTTATAATGGTACTTTACTTGTCATGTGTACACTGAAATTCATTTTTGCATACAGTTCGGTCCAAGTATTGTGCACTGACTGGGTGGTGCAGTTGGCAAAGTTGCTGCCTCACAGCGCCAGAGACCCGGGTTCAATCTCGACCTCGGATGCTGACTGTGGAGTGTGCACGTTCATCCTGTGACAGTGTGGGGTTTCCTCCGGTTTCCTCCCAGGTTAGTTGGGTCACGATAAATTGCCCCAAGCGTGCAGGGAGTGGATGTGAAAGTGGGATGCCATGGAACTAGCGTGAACTAGTGATCGATAGGTGGTCAGCGTGGGCTCCGGTGGGCCGAAGTGCCCGTTTCCATGCTGCATCTTTACAGTACACAATTTCATTCGTCGACTGCACCTGCTTGCCAGTGAAGCACACACACAGTCCACTCCCCTAACACAGATCAGAAACACACTAGGTGGAGCTCACTCCCCACCTGGTACGTTATGATGTAAAGGTAGACACAAAATGCTGGAGTAACTCAGCGGGTCAGGCAGCATCTCTGGAGAGAAGGAATGGGTGACGCTTCGAGTCGAGACCCTTCGTCAGACTGATGTCAGGGGAGGGGGCGGAAACCGCCCCCTCCACTGACATCAGTCTGACGAAGGGTCTCGACCTGAAACGTCATCCATTCCTTCTCTCTCTCCCGAGATGCTGCCTGTCCCACTGCGTTACTCCAGCAGTCGACCTTCGATTTAAACCAGCATCTGCAGTTTCCTACACATGTTCCGATGTAAATGTCTCTGGCATCAGCATATACCGAGAGCGTGAAATACCTTCTACATGATATAGAAACATAGAAAATATGTGCAGGAGTAGGCCATTCGGCCCTTCGAGCCTGCACCGCCATTCAATATGATCATGGCTGATCATCCAGCTCAGTAGCCTGTACCTGCCTTCTCTCCATACCCCCTGATCCCTTTAGCAAAAAGGGCCACATCTAACTCCCTCTTAAATAGAGCCAATGAACTGGCCTCAACTACCTTCTGTGGCAGATATCCGTCTGGGCATCTGTAACTCAGTCTAGTTCAACTGCACCGAGCAAAACAAACAGCCCAGAAGCAATACCAGGAAATCATTCTGGACCCAAAGTGCTGGAGTAACTCAATGAGTCAGACGGCATCTCTGGAGAACATGGAGAAAACCTGTGTGGTTGCACATGGAGAACGTGCAAACTCCACACACAGACAGCACCCAATGTCAGGATCCAACCCGGGTCTCTGGCGCTGTGAGGCAGCAGGCTGTGCCACAGTGCTGCCCAAGGTACCATCCAATGGCCTCTGATATATAAACACGAGGGGTATTTGGGCACAGGAGCTTGCTGCCTGGGGTGCCTTTACTCACCGTAAGCTGCTTCTCTCCCTACGTTACTCTGCATGTAGGCGATCACACCGACTCCAGTGGCCAGCATGCCGTTACGAAACCAGGAGAGGAAACCTGTGAACGGCACGAGCAACGTCACCGCATCTCACCTATCACATTCACAAGCTATAGGAGTAAATCTAGGCCACTTGGCCCATCGAGTCCACTCCGCCATTCAATCATGGCTGATTTGAGTTAGATAGAGCTCTAGGGACTAGTGGAATCAAGGGATATGGGGAGAAGGCAGGCACGGGTTACTGATTGTGGATGATCAGCCATGATCACAATGAATGGCGGTGCTGGCTCGAAGGGCCTCCTCCTGCACCTATTTGTTTCTATCTCTGCCTCCTAATTCAATTTTCCTGCCTTCTCCCCATAACCCTTGACGCCCGTTCTAATCAAGAATTTGTCTATCTCTGCCTTAAAAATATCCACTGACTTGGCCTCCACAGTCCTCTGTGGCAATGCGTTCCACAGATTCACCACCCTCTGACTAAAGACTACCCTCTGACTATCCTGCTCACTGCCCTCCATCACTCAGCTCTGAGTTGGACGAGGTTGTGGGTCGTGGGTGTCTGCTGCTCGTGGCTGGGGACCCAGTGAGTACGACCAAAGAGACAGCACATGCCGACACCACCCAGCCTCCGCCCCACATCTCTGACCCGCTGAGTTACTCCAGAACTTTGTGTGTATCTCCAGATCGCCCTCTCTGTATAGAGATTTTTCCTCCAATAACATCCCCCCTCCCCCCCCTCTCCTCCAGTTGTTTTGCCCAAAACACGGTGGCGCAGCGGTAGAGTTGCTGCCTTACGGCGAATGCAGTGCCGGAGACCCAGGTTCCATCCCGACTACGGGTGCTGTCTGTACGGAGTTTGTACGTTCTCCCCGTGACCGTATAAGGGTCATGTTGATGCTTTTGCACCGACCGTACAAGAGCTGGCTGCTCTTGAAAAGGAGGCACAGTCCTCTTTCTTACAGTTTGGCTTTCTGCCCAACCAATTGTTCAAGCGCTTTTGATTGCAACATGTGCCTTAATTTAGTTCAACAAAGAAACTGACAAGTTACTAAAGATCTTCAGTTTCCTCCCACACTCCAAAAATGTGCAGGTATGTAGGTTAATTGACTTGGTGTCTGTGTAAATTGTCCCTAGTGGGTGTGGGACAGTGTTCGTGTGTGGGGATCGCTGGTCGGTGTGGGCACTGTGGGCCGAAGGGCCTGTTTCCGCACTGTATCTCTTAACTAAAAACTAAACTAAACATTTGATCCAGATTCCACTCTCCTGATGGGAACAGCTCCCTGTCCCTCCCAGAAGAATTCTTGATGAGATTCTTGTTTAACATGGGTGTCACGGGTTATATCTGGGGAGGAGGGAGAAATAGATCAGCCATAATTGAATGTTGGAGTAGACTTGATGGGCCAAATGGCCTAATTCTGTTCCTATCATTTATGGACCTTATAAGAATTAACCCAGCTTCTAACCCCATCTACAAAATCATCCACTCCCTCCACTAAATCATTCCCCCATCGCAACACATTGAAACTTTGGAATTTTGATAAATTGATAAAAGCCAGCCAACCATCTGAAGCAGAAAGACAGGTTGAGATTATTTTTTAACCAGGGGCCTGATATGATCTTAAAAGGGTACGGATTAAAATCTTTCATACCTGCTTCATGAGCCTTCCTGAGCATCTGTAAGGAAAAAGAAAGCTGGTTAATGAGAGAATATACAAACACCACCACACAGCTGTATAATCCAGGACGCCACGACTATACAAGCCAGCCTTCATTGCAAAGCCTCAGTGGGCCTTTTTGACAAGTGTTTTATCCATGGTCCCAGCAAGCACTGGTGGTTCTAAACTTACAACAGCATCTTCTCACGGAGTTCTCGAGCTCCTTGAGTGAGGCACGGTGGCGCAGCGGTAGAGTTGCTGCCTCACAGCGCCAGAGACCCGGGTTTGATCCTGACTATGGGTGCTTATCTGTACGGAGTTTGTACGTTCTCCCCTTAACCGCGGGGTATTCTCCGGGTGCTCCGGTTTCCTCCCACAGTCCAAAGACATGCAGGTTTGCAGGTTAATTGGATTCGGTAATTTTGTAAATTGATCCCTAGAGTGTATGTAGGATAGTGTTGTTGTGCGGGGAGCGGGGAGAGTCAGGGGAGAAGGAAACGAGAGATATAGACGATGATATAGAAAATTTATATAATGCCCCCTTCCCATCACTCTACAGTGACGAGTGGGATAGGATTGAGGGGCAGTGGCCTCCCCTGCTGCTGGGAGAGATGCCGTGGGGGGGGGGAGAGGGAGGGATGGAGAGAGGGGGAGATAGATAGAGGGAGAGAGAGAGGGAGGGGAGAAAGGGGGAGAGAGGGATAGAGACGGGGGAGGAGGGAGGGAGGGTGGGGGGAGTGTGGGGTGGAAGGAGGGAGGGAGGGAGGGAGGGAGGGAGGGAGGGAGGGAGGGAGGGGGGAGTGTGAGTGTGTGAGGGGGGGGATGTGAAGGGGTGGGGGAGAGGGAGTGTGAGGGGGGGGGTGGAGGGGGAGGGGTTTAGTGTGGTGGGGGGGAGTGTGGGGGGGGGGGAAGGGGAGTGTGAGGGAGAGAGAGGGAGAGAGAGGGAGAGTGTGAAGGAGGGGGAGGGAGAGAGGGACAGTCAGAGTGTGAGGGGGAGTGGGAGGGTGTGAGGGGGGGGGATTGTGAGAGGGAGGGGGGACAGAGGGAGGGGGGACAGAGGGAGGGGGACAGAGGAGGGGGGACAGAGGAGGGGGGACAGAGGGAGGGGGGACAGAGGGAGGGGGGACAGAGGGAGGGGGACAGAGGAGGGGGGACAGAGGGAGGGGGGACAGAGGGAGGGGGACAGAGGAGGGGGGACAGAGGGAGGGGGGACAGAGGGAGGGGGGACAGAGGGAGGGGGGACTGAGGGAGGGGGGACTGAGGGAGGGGGGACATAGATAGATAGATAGAAAGGGAGAATGTGAGGGAGGGAGAGTGAAGGGGAGAGAGGGGCAGAGGGAGAGTGTGAAGGAGGTGGAGGGAGGGACAGTCAGAGTGTGAGGGGGAGGGACAGAGGGAGAGTGTGGGGAGGGAGAGGGTGGCCGGGTGTATCTGACAGTGTCGGGGGTCCAAGCAGCTGCTGCTGGGGCTGGGGCTGGGGCGGGGGTGGGGGCGGGGGGATACACGACATGTCCTGCCCCTTGTCCTTGCCGCTGCGGCCCGCGCTCTGAGCTGAGCTGAGCTGAGCTGAGCTGAGCTGAGCTGAGCGCACCCACCGTGCGGCCGCTCGGCCCCCCCCGCCCCGGGCTGTCCTCACTCACATAGGCGTCCGCCCGGTCCAGCGCCGTCACCGCCGGCAGCGCCCCCGCACCCGAGCGCCCGGCCCCGGCCCCGGCCCCACTAGCGCTGCTGCTGCTGCTGCTGCTGCTGCTGCTGCTGCTGCCTCTCCCGCCGCACCAAACCACCCTCCTGCGGCCCAGGTGCGAGGACAAGCCCCGGCCCAGCGCGCCCAGGGCCCGGAGCGACGCCATCACACGGCGGCGGCGGCGGCGGCAACGATGGCGGTCCGAAGCTTCCCGCCGGGTGGCGCTGCGGGGCTGGTCCTCCGGCCACTGCGTGACGCCGCACGGTTGGTCCTCCGGCCGCCGGGTGGCGCTGCGGGGCTGGTCCTCTGGCCATACCGCACTGCTGATCCTCCGCCCACTGTGTGGCGCCGCACTGCTGGTCCTCCGGCCGCCGGGTGGCGCTGCGGGGCTCCTCCTCCGGCCGTTGGGTGGCGCTGCGGGGCTACTCCTCTGGCCACTGCGTGGCGCCGCACTGCTGGTCCTCCGGCCACTGCGTGGCACCGCACTGCTGGCCCTCCGGCCGCTAGGTGGCGCCGCACTGCTGGTCCTCCGGCCGCTGCGTGGCGCCGCACTGCTGGTCCTCCGGCCGCCGGGTGGCGCTGCGGGGCTCCTCCTCCGGCCTTTGGGTGGCGCTGCGGGGCTACTCCTCTGGCCACTGCGTGGCGCCGCACTGTTGCTCCTCCGGCCGCTGGGTGGCGCCGCGGGACCGTTCCTCCGGCCGCCGGGTGGCGCTGCGGGGCTGCTCCTCCGGCCGTTGGGTGGCGCTGCGGGGCTGCTCCTCTGGCCATTGCGTGGCGCCGCACTGCTGGTCCTCCAGCCGCCAGGTGGCGCTGCGGGACTGGTCCTCCTGCCGCGCACTGCACTACTAGTCCTCCAGCCGCCGGGTGGCGCTGCAGTTCGCCAGCAGCAAAGATACTAGAGGAGCAAGATAGACCACTCGACCGCAGTACGTCACGGCGGCCATTTTAGTAGGCAGAAACGTGCAGAAAGAAAAATAACAAAAATCTGTGAGTTGATAGGTGAGATATATTCTGCATTTTAATGGTATCATCACACATACTGTTCCCCCAAAACACTGATTACACTGCGAGAGGCAGAGCGAATGGCGGGTTTTGCTTACTAAAATGGCGGCCTTTGCTTACTACACTTCAGTAAAGGCGATTTCGACGGAGTGGCCCATCTTGCTCCTCTAGTATCTTTGGAATGAACTGCAGCTCAACTCCCCCATTCAATATGATCATGGCTGACCATCCACAATCAGTACCCCGTCCCTGCTTTCTCCCCATATCCCTTGATTCCGTTAGCCCCAAGAGCTAAATCTAACTCTCTCTTGAAAACATCCAGTGAATTGGCCTCCACTGCCCTCTGCGGCAGAGAATCCCACAGATTCCAGGGACTAATTTAATTTAATTCACTGTATTAACTTATTTTTTGTGTTAAATTTTTTTTTTCTATCCTGTTTTGTAGTTTAGCACAATCCGCAGGCGTTGCCACTTTCATTTCACTGCACATCTTGTATGTGACAAATAAACGTGGCTTGATTCACAACTCTGGGTGGAAAAGTTTTTCCTCATCTCTGTCCTAAATGGCCGACCCCTTATTCTTAGACTGTATGACCCCTTGGTTCTGGACTCCCCCAACATCGGGGAACATTTTTCCTGCATCAAGCTTGTCCAATCCTTTACGAATCTTAACGTTTCTTATACAATCCCCTCTCATCCTCGTGGAGGCACAGTGGTGCAGCGGTAAAGTTGCTGCCTTTCAGCGCCAGTGATCTGGATTCGATCCCGATTACGGGTGTTGCCTGTACGGAATTTGTACGTTCTCCCTGTGATGGCGTGGGTTTTCTCCGAGTGCTCCGGTTTCCTCCCACACTCCAAAGACGTGCAGGTTTGTAGGTTAATAGTCTTCTGTAAATTGTCCCAGTGCGGAGGATATAACTAGTGTGCGGGGTGATCGCTGGTCGGCGCAGACTCAGTGGGCTGAAGGGCCTGTTTCCACACTGTATCTCTAAACCAAACTAAGAGGCCAAGTAACTTGCCCACCTGTCCACATTGGACGTGACAGCAGAACAATATCAAGAGAAAGAGTTCCGTTTTAATCCAAATTCAAGGCTCCTTTACCAATACAATGTCAGGATCTTAGAAAGTGCTTTGTTGAATCCAATACACTTTTTTTTTAAAGCACAAAACCAGAAAACGTTTAACAACTTCAATGATTTGGGATGTCAGCCCTTCACCCACTGGATTAAAGATAACATGCAATAAATCATAAGCTTTTCCAAACACAATTTGGGGGGGAAAAAAATTAAATAATTGTTCTGCAAAGAATTAATCTCAAAATATAAATCCACTGTAAGAATATTTCACAGTGCAACTGAGGTTACAGATCAAATTATACAAGTACACATTGAATGTCTCATGTTCGGCACTTTTAGAGTCCAATCTGTACCAGACATTATCTCCTAAGATAGGCACAAAATGCTGGAATAGCTCAGCGGGACTGGCAACATCTCTGGATAGGAATGGGTGACATTTTTAGGGTCCTCAATCTGAAGAAGAGTCTCGACCCGAAACATCTCCCATTCCTTCACTGAAAACATAGAAAAATAGGTGCCAGAGTAGGCCATTCGACCCTTCAAGTCAGCACCGCCATTCAATATGATCATCTCATATCAGTACCCCGTTCCTGCTTTTGCCCCATATCCCTTAGTTCCTTTAGCCCTAAGAGCTAAATCTAACTCTCTGAATAAATGGTTTCTCATCTCAGTCTTAAATCATCACTCCAGAGATGCTGCCTGTCCCGCTGAGTTCCTCCAGCATTTTGTGTCTATCTTCGGTTTAGACCAGCATCTGCAGTTCCAACATAGTCAAAGACATTATCTCCTGATCATCTTCCTCTGAGCTGGAGAACCATTTATTTTGTTAGGTACAGGTACACCAGGCTTACGTAAGGATTCCTGAGAACTGAACGTAACACAAAGTTTCCATCAACTGTAAAACTGAAGAAGGGTCTCAACCCAAAACGTCACCTATTCCTTTTCTCCAGAGATGCATCTGCCACACCCGCTGAGTTACTCCGGCATTTTGTGCCTGTCTTCAATTGTAAAATGTTGTTGGATGAGGTTTGAGATAGTCGGTGAATAAGTTTGTGGAGGTTGGAACTGAAGATGCTGGTTTACAGCGAAGATAGACACAAAATGCAGGAGGAAAACTCAGCGGGACAGGCGCCATCTGGAGTGACCTGAGCCGCCGAGTTTACTCCAGCACTTTGTGTCTTTTCTTGCCTCAGCATATTATTGCATTCTCACATTGATGGTTAGTGGGATCTTGCTGTGTATACCAACATGCCCCCCCTCATGGCTTAAACCAACTCCTCAAATACCCCTCAAAAATGGGGTTGAGGGATAGATCAGCCATGATTGAATGGTGGAGTAGATGGGCCGAACGGCCTAATTCTGCCCCTATCACTTATGAATACCATTCTGTCCTCATTCCCCCCCCTCAAAAAATATTGGAGGGAGCTTGTTTTATTTGTAAATAAACACGGTCATGGTGTCGGGAGGGAGCAAGAGCTTCGAGCCACACGGTCTCACACCCAGGGGGTGGAGAGTCCAATGTGTGAAGAAGGGTCCCGACCCGAAAAGTCACCTCTCCATGTTCTCCAGGGACAGCCGCGCTGTGGGAGGGGCAGGACTGTTCTGTGCTCTGTGTTCCATGTCGAAACAGATTGGTCCGAAGATAGACACAGAATGCTGGAGTAACTCAGCGGGTCAGGCAGCATCTCTGGAGAGAAGGAATGGGTGACGTTCCAGGTCAAGACCCTTCTTCAGACTGATCAAGATTAGTCCCTTTGAATTGCAAAGGACTAAAGAGAGAAGTCTATAAAGAGTGCATTTTTATCTACAATTGGTCGTGTCATTCCTCAGGAACGTTTCCAAGCGCTGCTCTGAGGCATTGCTTGAGTGAGTGGCACTGTCACATATCATATTTGATATGATATCTCATATCAAGAGAGAGCTAGATAGAGCTCTTAAGGATAGCGGAGTCAGGGGGTATGGGGAGAAGGCAGGAACGGGGTACTGATTGAGAATGATCAGCCATGATCACATTGAATGGCGGTGCTGGCTCGAAGGGCCGAATGGCCTCCTCCTGCACCTATTGTCTATTGAGCTGTCCGTGCGTTAAGCATTCATTGTAAATCTGCCGGAAAAGACATTCGCTGGGAGCGCACTACGCAAATTAATGCCTGGAGTTTGGGCCACGCAAGCCCGCTTCTATAACCGCGTGTCGGATGGCAAATAGACGTGGTGCTTGCAACTCAACGATAAATCCGCTAATGTGCAGGAAGGAAGTGCAGATGTTGGTTTAAACCGTAGACACAAAATGCTGGAGTAACTCAGCGGGACAGGCAGCGTCTCTGGAGAGAAGGAATGGGCGACGTCTCGGGTCGAGGCCCTTCTTCTGCCAGGGATGCTGCCTGACCTGCTGCGCTACTCCAGCACTTTGTGTCTATCTTTGTGTGCTTGATAAAGTGTGGGGACATGTTGATCGTTCATTAGGACCTGGAGTCCAATAGTCAGCCCCCCTGTGGCGCTTTATCTGGGATGGAGGGTGGGTTACCCCCTCCTTGATCTCCTCCCCCCTCCTCAACCCCATGAAAAGCAGGGGCTGGTAGTCTGATCCTTCACTACAGTTAAAGAGATGGGTGGGCTTGGCAGAACCATGTTGATCGTGATGGGTGGGGAACTGCAGGTGAAGCTGCACTTTGATAGATCCTGGCTCATCCTTTCCTCGGTGAAGCAGTAGACCATTTGGAGAAGCGGTGGATCCCAAGGTTTGGTGTAATAAAAAGGAACTGCAGATGCTGGTTTATAACAAAGAAATGCTGGAGGAACTCAGCGAGTCTGGCAGCATCTCTGGAGAAAATGGGCAGACGACATTTCGGGTCGGGACCTTTCTCCAGACTGAAGAGAGGTCCCGACCTGAAACTTCACCTATCCACTTTTGATGACAAAAAAAACAGAAGGTGTGAGATGTTGTCCAGCCCTACCTCTCTTCCAGCTTCCCACCACCCCCTCCCCCCCCCCCCCCACAGTCAGTCTGAAGAAGGGTCCCAACTCAATACGTCATTAAACCATGTTCTCCAGAGATGCTGCCTGACCCGCTGAGTTGCTCCAGCACTCTGTGTCCACCTGTGGTGTAAACCAGCATCGGCAGTTCCTGGTTTCTACAGGTCACCTATCCATGTTCCCCAGAGATGCTGCCTGACCCGCTGAGTTGCTCCAGCACTCTGTGTCCACCTGTGGTGTAAACCAGCATCGGCAGTTCCTGGTTTCTACAGGTCACCTATCCATGTTCTCCAGAGATGCTGCCTGACCCGCTGAGTTGCTCCTGCACTCTGTGTCCATCTTTGGATGCCAAGGTTGTTGGCAGTGGAGGCAGATGACTGGACCACTGGTCCTGTTGAATGTGGGGCGAGGGGAGTGGAGGGGTGGGCGGGCCGGGATGGAGGGGGTAAAGGAGAGATCCTCACTGGAACGGGTGGGACGGTGAGGGGGGGTGGGGTGGAGAACCATTAAAAGCCCCAACCCCAACGTCAATGCGTTAACCCCCACGCCCCAATGAACAAAGGGGGTGGAGTGGGGTCACGATCCCCTAGTCCTGACCCGGGCCAATTTGCCTTTGATCAACGGGGCTGGCTCAGGCCAGGATAGTCCTCTCCAGAGGCTGCAGCCTTCCATGGAGAGGCTGATCCACCGGTGAAGGCAGCACACCGTCTCGCCGCACTGTGACTTAACGCAGATTCACATCGCCCCCGTCTTAGTCGAACTTCAAGGCTTTCTGGGCGGAGGCTGTGGAGAGAGGACAGGGCAAGGCGTGAGAACAAACAGGGCCAAGGGCGGCACGGTGGCGCAGCGGTAGAGTCGATGCCTCTCAGTGCCAGAGACCCGCCCGCGTTCGGTCCTGGAAACTGGAGTTTAGCTTAGTTTAGAGATACAGTAGGGAAACAGCCCATTCGGCCCACTGAGTCCGTGCCGGCCAGCGATCCCTGTGCACTACACTATCCCACACACACTGGGGACAATTTACAACCTTTATCGAAGCCAATTAACCTATAAAAACCTGTACTTCTTTTGGAGTGCAGGAGGAAACCAAAGCACCCGGGAAAAACCTACACAGGTCACGATGAGAGCGTACAAACTCCGTACAGACAGCACCTGTAGTCAGGATCGAGCCGGATCCCTGGCGCTGTGAGGCAGCAACTCTACCGCTGCGCCATCGTGCCACCTTCAGTGCCTGAGAATAACAACCCAACTTTTGATGCCCATTTCGAGACCATGCCCATTTGATGCCCATTTTGAGTGGACCACAGGAGAAGCCTTACCCCTCTTGAATCGTTCTTTGGCTTCAATCCGCTCCTTGCCATCAAAATACCAGACAGTAATGGCGTACCTACGGAGGAAGGGAAGGAGTAGGTCAGTCAAGCAATTAATCCCAAGCCTCCCAATTAGACAAACAGTTCCAGATCTCCAGACCACAATTAGTGGGCGGTCACGGTGGTGCAGCGGTAGAGTTGCTGCCTTACAGCGCTTGCAGCGCCGGAGACCCGGGTTCGATCCTGACTACGGGTGCTGTCTGTACGGAGTTTGTACGTTCTCCCCGTGACCTGCGTGGGCTTTCTCCGAGATCTTCGGTTTCCTCCCACATGCAGGTTTGTAGGTTAATCGGCTTGGTATAAGGATAAATTGTCCCTAGTGTGTGTAGGATAGCGTTAATGTGCGGGGATCGCTGGTCGGCACGGACCCGGTGGGCCGAAGGGCCTGTTTCCGCGCTGTATCTCTAAAGCTTAAACTAAACTAATTCTACAGAGCAGGATGCAGCGAAGGGGAAACCCCATCGATAGTTGGGTCAGCGTAAGGTTCTTCAGAGTGATGTAGGGTCCCCACCCAAAACTTGGTCTGTCCATTTCCTTCCACAGATCCCGACCCAACAAGCAGCCTATTTGGGAATCTCCCTGCCCGAGGTCATCTGCTGCCGGCCCTGGTCTTTTCTTGCTTCCATTTCCCCCCCACCCCTCTCCCCTACAATCAGTCTGAAGAAGGGTCCCGACCCGAAACGTCACCTATCCATTTTCTCCAGAGTTGCTGCCTGAGTACTCCAGCACTTTGTGTGTGTATACCCCTGGAGAACAAGGATAGGTGACGTTTCGGTATAAAACTATAAAAGGACTGGACAAGCTAGATGCAGGAAAAATGTTCCCAATGTTGGGGCGAGTCCAGAACCAGGGTCCACACACAGTCTAAGAATAAAGGGGAGGCCATTTAAAACTGAGGTGAGAAGCAACTTTTTCACCCAGAGAGTTGTGAATTTGTGGAATTCTCTGCCACAGAGGGCAGTGGAGGCCAATTCACTGGATGAATTTAAAAGAGAGTTAGATTGAGCTCTAGGGGCTAGCGGAATCAAGGGATATGAGGAGAAGGCAGGCACGGGTTACTGATTGTGGATGATCACAATGAATGGTGGTGCTGGCTCGAAGGGCCAAATGGCCTACTCCTGCTCAATTATCTACTGTCTATTGATATGGGGAGAAGGCAGGCACGGGTTACTGATTGTGGATCATCAGCCATGATCACAATGAATGGCGGTGCTGGCTCGAAGGGCCGAATGGCCTACTCCTGCACAATTGTCTATTGTCTATTGATATGGGGAGAAGGCAGGCACGGGTTATTGATTGTGGATGATCAGCTATGACCACAATGAATGGCGGTGCTGGCTCAAAGGGCCAAATGGCCTCCTCCTGCACCTACTTTCTATGTTTCTATGGGATAGGAACCCTTCTTCATTCGGGAGGTGCAAGGCAGAAGCTCCACCCACTACGGACCTGTGTTGGAGCCAGGGAGGCTTTGTAGGCGGTAGGAAGAAGTGCTCAGAGTGTTCCACAGTTCAAAGGGTGTCGGGTGGGTGGGTGGGGAGGGAGGAAGAGATTCTGCGGAGACGGCTGCAAATATAGGTCCTCTGTACTGTGTCCTTGTGCTGAGATTTGATTTGAAAGCCTCGTGTCTGTCTTCAGTGTTCCCAGAGGAAAGTGGTTGGGGAGTATATTTAGCTGGAATGTGGAGCTGTTCTACGGCAAGAAACCACAGGAAAAGGCTTCTTCCTGCTCCACCAGGGTCCTTCAAACTGGGGGCCTTTAGAAGGGTGAGAGGGGATCTTATTGAAACATATACAATTCTTAAAGAATTGGACACGGTAGATGCAGGAATTTTTTTCCCAATGTTGGGGGAATCCAGAACCAGGGGTCGCAGTTTAAGAATAAGGGGTAGGCCATTTAGGACCGAGATGAGGAAAATAGAATTTCACCCAGAGAGTTGTGAATCTGTGGAATTCTCTGCCACAGAAGGCAGTGGAGGCCGATTTTTCACGAGAGAGTTAGATTTAGCTCTTAGGGCTAATGGAATCAAGGGATATGGGGAGAAAGCAGGAACGGGGTACGGATTTTGGATGATCAGCCATAATCATATTGAATGGCAGTGCTGGCTCGAAGGGCCAAATGGCCTACTCCTACACCTAATTTCCTACGTTTCTAGTGAAGGAATGGAAGATGTTTCGGTTCGAGACCCTTCTTCACACCGAAGACCCTAAAAACACCACCCATTCCTTCTATCCAGTGATGCTGCCAGTCCCACTGAGTTACTCCAGCAGTGCCAGAAACCCGGGTTCGATCCCAACTACAGGTGTCGTCTGTGCGGAGTTTGTACGTTCTCCCCGTGACCGGCGTGGGTTTTCTCAGAGATCTTCAGTTTCAGTCTGAAGAGGGGTCTCAACCCGAAACGTCACCCATTCCTTCTCTCCCGAGATGCTGCCTGACCTGCTGAGTTACTCCAGCATTTTGTGTCTACCTTCGATTTAAACCAGCATCTGCAGTTCTTTTTCTGACACCTTAAAGCTCTGCTCTAGTAATTGATTTTTCCATCGTGTGGGAGACAGACTTTGACTGGCAATGCCTCTTATAATTTTATGTATTTCATCTTGGTGTATACACTTTATTGATTTACAATAGACAATAGGTGCAGGAGGAGGCCATTCGGCCCTTCGAGCCAGCACCGCCATTCAATGTGATCATGGCTGATCATTCTCAATCAGTACCCCGTTCCTGCCTTCTCCCCATACCCCCTGACTCCGCTATCCTTAAGAAGTCTATCCATTTTATTGTTGATCGTAAGATCATAAGTGATAGGAGCAGAATTAGGCCATTCGGCCCATCAAGTCCACTCCGCCATTCAATCATGGCTGATCTATTCTCTCCCTCCTAACCCCATTCTCCTGCCTTGTCCCCATAACCCCCGACACCCGTACTAATCAAATTGACACGTGTACCAAGGCACTTGTGTGCTATCCAGTATAGTCACACCCATTCCTTCTCTCCAGAGATGCTGCATGTCCCACTGAGTTACTCCAGCATTTTGTGTCCACCATGGCTTTAAGGTGACGTGCGAAGTTTAAGGGGGATGTGCACGGCAATTTTCCTTTCAATCACAGAGGGTGACGAGTGTCTGGAATGGGCAGCAGTGGCTGTTGGTTGAAGCAGATACGATAGGGGGGGGGTTTAAAGGGCTTTTGGATGGGCATGCAGGAGTAACTCAGTGGTTCAGGCAGCATCTCGGGAGAGAAGGAATGGGTGACGTTTCGCGTCGAGACCCTTCTTCAGATGGGCGTATGGATAAGCAGGGACTGGAGGCGTATGGATAAGCAGGGACTGGAGGGATATGGGTTATACGCTGCTAGATAAGTGATGGTCTTAACATTATGTTCAGTACATACATTGTGGGCCGAAGGGCCTGTTCTTGTGCTGCTACCTAGGTGCCCCATCTCCTCCACCGCCCCACTTTCCTCCACCCCCTCCACCTTGACCTCACCCTCTGTACCACCCTCCCCCTCCACCCCACCTATCCTCCCCTTCACCCTACCCTCTCCCCACTCCCCCACCCTCTCCCCACTCCCCCATCTTCTCCTCCCCCCACCCTCTCCTCTCTCTCCCCCACCCTCCCCCACCTTCTCGTCTCCCCACCCTCTCTCCTCTCCCCCACCACCTGAACCTCACCCTCACCATCTGTACCACCCTCCCCCTCGACCCAATCCTCTCCCCTCGACCCAATCCTCTCCCCTCGACCCAATCCTCTCCCCTCGACCCAATCCTCTCCCCTCGACCCAATCCTCTCCCCTCGACCCAATCCTCTCCCCTCGACCCAATCCTCTCCCCTCGACCCAATCTTCTCCCCTCGACCCAATCCTCTCCCCTCGACCCAATCCTCTCCCCTCGACCCAATCTTCTCCCCTCGACCCAATCCTCTCCCCTCGACCCGATCTTCTCCCCTCGACCCGATCTTCTCCCCTCGACCCGATCCGACCCTCGACCCGACCCTCTCCATACCACCCGCCCCCTCCATGCCACTCAACCCTCCCCTACTCAAACCTCCGACTACCTCCCTGCTCTCCCCTCCTCCCCTCCTCTGCCCGACCCAACCCACCACTTCACCCCTCCACCTCACCGTCGCTCTTCCACCCCACCCCACTCCACCCCCTCCCCCACACCAATTCCCCCCTTCCCCCACCCCCACCCCGCTGACCTGGTGGCAAACGCAGGTTTCACTTCGTGGGGGTTTCTCCGGTCAGACCAGAAAATTAACAACCTGTCGAATAGAGGCTCGATGTTCGCCACCTCCGACCGGTTTTCCGGAAAGATCTGCAGCAAGCCGCCGTGGACCTGGCCGATACAAAGAGGGCAGAGGTGAAGGGTGAAAGGTGATCCCGGGTCTTTGGACTTTGGACGGCGGCACAGTGGCGCAGCGGTAGAGTTGCTGCCTCACAGCGCCAGAGACTCAGGTTCGATCCCGACTACGGGCGCCGTCTGTACGGAGTTTGTACGCTCTCCCCGTGACCTGCGTGGGTTTTCTCCGGGTGCTTCGGTTTCCTCCCACCCTCCAAAGACGTGCAGGTTTGTAGGCTAACTGGCTTGGTATAAATGTAAAGTTGTCCCTAGTGTGTGTAGGATGGTGTTAGTGTGTCGGTGCGGAGTCGGTAGGCCGAATGGCCTGTTTCCGCGATGTATCTCTAAACTAAACTGTGTCCGCAGATTATAATCGTGTATTGTCGTTCCACTGACTGGTTAGCGCGCAACGACAGCTGTTCACTGTACCTCAGTACACATGATGTTAAACTAGACTCATGCTCCATCTCAACTCAACGTCAAACCCCCGAGGGGAAGCCCTGCTGTTACTTACACTGACGTCCCAGTCCCTGTTCAGGTAATAAATACAGGTGACACACCGGCCATCACCATTGGGATTGTCGATGTGTCGGACGTAGCCCGTTCCGTGACCAGGGTAACAGGCCACCATGGCCTGCCGAGAGAGTGAGATTGAGAGAGGGCAGAGCATTAATGATAACGCCACACCGCCCACAACAAAGTTCACAAGTTACAGGAGCAGAATTAGGCCATACCGCCCACCAGAAGGGTAGAGTTGCTGCCGTACAGCACCAGAGACCCGAGTTCAAACCCCTTCTCAGTCCTAAATGGCCTCCCCCTTATTCTTAAACTGTGTGACCCCCTGGTTCTGGACTCCCGCAACATCAGTGAACATTTTTCCTGCATCTGGCCTGTCAAATCCTTTGGTGCGATCTTAGTGCCACCCTATCGTAAGGCCTCTTACGGCACCAGCGTCTCGAGGAAGGCAGCGCCATTAAAAAAAATAAGTGTTTGTCCCATGGAGGGAAGGCAGGCAGCTGAATTATTCACACAACATAAATGCAAGGCGAGAGTGGTAATGTTCTCAACCTCCCACTAACAGCACGCAATTGTGTTGGCACAGGCCTATCCTACTTTAGATACCGATCAGCCTGCGATTGCCAAAGTACGATCCTGACGTCAGACGTGAACTTGGCTTTTAAGTCCAGAGCTTTGTCCCCCTTATCTTATCGTGCTCTCGATATGCCATATCTCCCTAGTTTGGTTGCCATTTCAAGGGCAAAGCCTCGTGCGTGAGAAAGAACTGCAGATGCTGGTTTAAACCGTAATAGCATCCGCCCCCACTGTCAGCTCACTTTGTATTGACCACCCTCTGCATGAAAACCTTACCCCTCAGATCTGCGAGCAGATCCTAACTAAACTCTCTCCCCATTAGGAGCGGCACTGGAATAGCATCTCCATTATTTGCCACATCCTGATCCTGCTGTTTCCAAAGTCAGTAGGAAGGAACTGCAGATGCTGGTTTAAACCGTAGACAGACACAAAATGCTGGAGTAACTCAGCGGGGACAGGCAGCATCTCTGGAGAGAAGGAATGGGTGACGTCTCGGGTCAGGGTGGTGCCGAGAAGGGTCTGCCCCGCGGAGTTACTCCAGCTTTTTGTCTCTGTCTTCGACAGCAACAATACCCACGGCTCGGCCCTGGTGTGAATGGAAGAGCCCTGGGAGTTGGTTCCCCTCCAACACCGACCAGTGTTGCCATGGAAACAGAGCGCCTTGGCACCATCTCAGCACACCCAACATCTTCCACGGCAAATTCATATTTCGCTCAGGCAGCTTACAGCCAGTGGTATGAATTTCAATTTCTCTCACTTCGGCATTCCCTCTCTCTCTCCATCCCTCCCCCACCCAAGTCGCACTAGCTTCTCGCTTTCACCCAACAAACATCAATTCCCTGTCCCGCCTGCAACTGGTCCAAAACGCCGCAGCGAGACCCCTGACGGGTACCCGTAAAAGGGACCACATCATCCCGATTCTGGCCTCTCTCCACTGGCTCCCTGTACGGTACAGAATCATCTTCAAGCTCCTCCTATTCACGTATAAAGCCCTAAATGAACATTCCCCCCCCTACATCAAAAATCTTCTAACCCCCCTCTCTAACTCCAGGTCCCTCAGGTCGGCCAACTTGGGGCTACTCACTATCCCGCGGTCTAGGCTTAAGCTCAGGGGTGACCGCGCTTTTGCGGTTGCAGCTCCTAGACTGTGGAACAGCATCCTTCTCCCCATCAGAACTGCCCCCTCCATCGACTCCTTTAAGTCCAGGCTCAAAACCTATTTCTACTCCCTAGCGTTTGAGGCTCATTGTGGAGGCGCTGTGAACTGTTTGCGTGCTACTGTATGTTTCATTTTTTTTCCCATTGGAACCTAATCAGATGTACAGCACTTTGGTCAACGTGGGTTGTTTTTAAATGTGCTATACAAATAAAATTGACTTGACTTGACTTGAATAGTCAAGTTTATTTGTCACATTCACATAAATGTGCAGTGAAATGAAAGATTACCCACAGTCCAACAATGGCCTGTTTCCTTTATCATCGTTACTGTTTTTGCATATCTTTCATTCATTGTTCTTTATCTCTCCACATCACCGTCTATATCTCTCGTTCCCCTTATCCCTAACCTGAAAGAGGGTCTCGACCCAAAATGTCACCCATTCCTTCTCTCCCCAGATGATGCCTGTCCCGCTGAGTTACTCCAGCATTTTGTGCCTCTCTAAAGACCAGTGAAGTCAGATCAGTCTGAAGAAGGGTCTCGAACCGAAACGTCACCCATTCCTTCTCTCCAGAGATGCTGCCTGTCCCGTTGAGTTACTCCAGCATTTTCTGTCGGCCTTCGAAGTCAGATTAAAGATAGTCCGAGGGTCTCGAGTGAGGTGGATTGTGGGTCAGGACAGGCGATTAACACGGATGGATTCGGCAGCTCAGGACTTCCTTCGATGGGAGGGTCGGTGAGAAGCAAACAAGGAGGAACCCATGCACGCCGGACCTTTCCTGCCATTGTGAGGTGCGGCCTTTTGTTGTGCAAGGTACAGCCGGTGGGAGGTGGGAGAAACCGGGGGGGGGGGGGGGGTGGGGGGGAGGAAGAGAGCGCATTCCTCACACAATGTAGGAAACCAAGCCGGAAAAGTACAATAATCACTCCAAACAGCTCGCACCTTCCGGCATTGTCACTGCCACAGGATGCACACGACAACACACAGGGAAGAGGTCAATAGACAATAGGTGCAGGAGTAGGCCATTCGGCCATTCGAGCCAGCACCACCATTCAATGTGATCATGGCTGATCATTCTCAATCAGTACCCCGTTCCTGCCTTCTCCCCATACCCCCTGACTCCGCTATCCTTAATAGCTCTATCTAGCTCTCTCTTGAATGCCAAGGTCGCCAAGGAACTGTGGGTGGCCAGAACTGGACACTGACCCTTTGAACCTTGGGCAAGGGGTCAAGTCTGGCAGCGAGGGTGTGGAAGGGTGGAGTGTGTGTAGGATAGTGTTAGTGTGCGGGGATCGATGGTTGGCGCGGACTCGGCGGGCCGAATGGCCTGTTCCTGCGCTGTATCTCTAAACTAAACTCAATGTAAATTGTAGGTAGACACAAAACGCTGGAGTAACTCAGCGGGACAGGCAGCATCTCTAGAGAGAAGGAATGGGTGACGTTTCCCATTCCTTCTCTCCCGAGATGCTGCCTGTCCCGCTGAGTTACTCCAGCGTTTTGTGTCCACCTTCGATTTAAACCAGCATCTGCAGTTTTTTTTTCCTCTTAATGTAAACTGCCCCTAGTTTGTGTAGGGTAGTGTAAGTGTGCGGGGATCGCTGGTCGGCGCGGACTGGGTGGGCTGAAGGGCCTGTTCCTGCACTGTATCTCTAAACTAAACTGAATGTAAACTGTCCCTCGTACGCGTAGGATAGTGTTAGTGTGCGGGGATCGCTGGTCGGCTGATGGGTCTGTTCCCGCGCTGTAAAAAAACTAAAGTCACCTCTCACTCTAAACTCCAACGGAAACGAGCCTTGCCTGTACAACCTTTCATCCTCTGTAAGACAATCTGCCCGTTTCCATTAGTCCAGTAACCTTTCCCTGAACTGCCTCCAACGCATTAACATCCTGCCTTAAATCAGGAGACTAAACTACAGCACACTGATCTGGTCTTAGCAATGCCTTAAATAACATTAAAAAAACAATAACTTAAATAACCTACCGACTTTTGCATTAAATTTCCCCTAGCAACAATAGACAATAGGTGCAGGAGGAGGCCATTCGGCCCTTCGAGCCAGCACCGCCATTCAATGTGATCATGGCTGATCATTCTCAATCAGTACCCCGTTCCTGCCTTCTCCCCATACCCCCTGACTCCACTATCCTTAAGAGCTCTATCCAGCTCTCTCTTGAATGCATTCAGAGAATTGGCCTCCACTGCCTTCTGAGGCAGAGAATTCCACAGAACAAACAACTACTTGGTCAGTACGGGTGTCAGGGGTTATGGGGAGAAGGCAGGAGAATGGGGTTAGGAGGGAGAGATAGATCAGCCATGATTGAATGGCGGAATGGGCTTGATGGGCCGAATGGCCTAATTCTACTGCCATTCCTTATGATGTTGTGAACTACATGGAGTTAACATTCCTAATCACTCACCGTACCTGCTTACTAGCCATTTACGAATCACTGGATCATACCGAAATAGTGAAAGGCCTGGATAAAGTGGGTGTGGAGAGGATGTTTCCACTAGTGGGAGAGTCTAGGACCAGAGGGCACAGCCTCAGAATAAAAGGACATGCCATTAGAAAGCAGACGAGAAGGAATTTATTTAGTCAAAGGGTGTGGGATTTATTTAGTCATTGCCACAGACGGCCGTGGAGGCCAAGTCAATGGATATTTTTAAGGCGGAGATTGTCAGATTTGTGTATTAGTGCGGGTGTCAGGGGTTATGGGGAGAAGGCAGGAGAATGGGGTTGAGAGGGAAAGATATATCATCATATCATATCATATCATATATATACAGCCGGAAACAGGCCTTTTCGGCCCTCCAAGTCCGTGCCGCCCAGTGATCCCCGTACATTAACACTATCCTACACCCACTAGGGACAATTTTTACATTTACCCAGCCAATTAACCTACATACCTGTACGCCTTTGGAGTGTGGGAGGAAACCGAAGATCTCGGAGAAAACCCACGCAGGTCACGGGGAGAACGTACAAACTCCTTACAGTGCAGCACCCGTAGTCAGGATCGAACCTGTGTCTCCGGCGCTGCATTCGCTGTAAAGCAGCAACTCTACCGCTGCGCTACCGTGTCGCCCATCACGCCATATCAGCCATGATTGAATGGCGGAGTAGACTTGATGGGCTGAATGGCCTAATTCTGCTGCTATCATTTGTGTTCATTCATCTGGTCACCCATCTCCAGCTTGGAGCCTCGTAATGGGTATAGATAATACCGGCCATTTGGGAATCTATCTTCAATCGGTGGCGCAGCGGTAGAGTTGCTGCCTCACAGCGCCAGAGACCCGGGTTCGATCCCGACTACGGGTGCTGTCTGTACGGAGTTTGTACGTTCTCCCCGTGACCTGCGTGGGTTTTCTCCGGGTGCTTCGGTTTCCTCCCACACTCCGAAGACGTGCAGGTTTGGAAGTTAATTGGCTTCGGTATCATTGTAAATCGTCCCCTAGTGTGTGTAGGGCAGTGTTTGTGTGCGGGGATCGCTGGTCGGTGCGGACTCGGTGGACTGTTTCCACACTGTGTCTCTAAACTAATCAAACAGTTAATCAACATTAAAGCATGAGATAAATCTAATCAGAGATGTAAAACAGTAATGGCAGAATTTTTTTTTTAAAGTGGAAGTGTTCACAAGGTGAGCATTGGAGGCACGAAAACGAAAACAGAAATGTTGGAAATACTCATCAGGTCAGGCAGCATCAGTGGGGAAAGAAGTGAAATGTTACATTTTATTTTATGTGGCTGTGTGTCTAGTGGCTTTTTACTTGGTATGGCTGTATGGTAACTCAAATTTCACTGTTCCTTAATTGGTACATGTTGCAATAAATTGAATCTTGAATCTTGAAGTGACTATTTCAGAGAGACCCAGAGAGATGCTGGAATAAACCAGCGCCCTCTCACATAGCTATGATCCCCTCTGGTATTGAACATTTCCACCCTGGATAAAAGTTTCTGACTCTATCTACACCTCTCGTGATTTTATACACCTCTATCAAGTCTCCCCTCAACCTCTGAAGTGCCAGAGAAAGCAATCCAAGTCATTGGGGAGCGGGAGGGGCAAGAGTGCGATCAGACGGCTGGGAAGAGAAAATTGAGAGGAATGGGGAAGGAGAGGCAGAAGCAGAGACGCAGAGAGAGAGAAAGTGGCAGAGAGAGAGAGAAACTACCGAGAGAGAGAAACTACCAAGAGAGAGACACACAGACTCAGAGACACACACCCAGTATGAGACTCAGAGAGAGACACTCACAGAGAGAGACACACACAGTGAAAGAGGGGGGGGGGGGGAGAGGGAGGAGGGGGAGAGGGAGAGATGGAGGGGGGAGGAGGAGGGGGAAAGGGAGGGGGCAGAGGGAGGGCGAGGGAGGGGAGGGGGAGAGGGAGACGGGGAAGGGGAGAGAGGGAAGGGGAGATGGAGGGGGGAAGGGGGAGATGGAGGGGGGAGAGGGGGAATGGGGAGATGGAGGGGGGAGAGGTGGAAGGGGGAGATGGAGGGGGGGTGGAGGGAGGGGGGAAGTGGGAGATGGTGGGGGAGGGGGAGAGGGAGAGGGGGGGGAGAGGGAGAGGGGGGGGAGAGGGAGAGGGGGGAGAGGAGAGGGTGGGAGGGGGGAGAGGAGAGGGTGGGAGCGGGGGAGGAAGGGGAGGGGGTTTACCTTAGTCCTGCCGTTGATCCCATAGTTGCCCAGCCTGCCAGTGCTATAGATGATGAGATCGTCGATCCTGCCCATCAGCTGCCCGATGCCAGCACAGCTGGGCTCTGTGCCCTCTACCCAGGCGATCTTGTCCCCTCGGATGCTCCGGGTGGGCACAGTGAGCGGGCTGACTACCCGCCCGTCCATCAGGGTCCCGTTCCGGTGGAGCGACAGGACCTCCAGCAGAATCTGCCCGCCCAGCGCCCCACCGAGGAAGTTGTCCTTGACGCAGATGCCATAGCAGTTCATGCAGGGCACAATGTACTTGTTCACCAGCTCCCGGCTCTGCATCCTCGCCAAGTCCCCCTGCCCTGTCTCTCCGTCCCCCACCAGCCTCTCGTCCTCCCCGTTTCTCAGCTTGCCCACGTCGTGCCCGTTGGTCAGCTTGGCACTGCCACCCCCCTCCCCGTTCTCCAGCCTCTTCCTCTTGTGCTGGGCCAGACCCGTGCCAGCCTCACCCTGCCAAGTGCCGGCCACCGGGCAGGGCCTCTCCCGGTACTCCGGCCCCTTCCTCTTGCCCGGCGCTGGCTGGTTTCCCGAGAGGGCACTGAAGATCGGGTCGAGGGCGAGCAGGAGGTCGCTGGGCTGGTAAGGGTCGGGGTAATGCCTCCTGGAATCCCCTCTGCCAGGAGTGGTGCCCACTGTGACCACCTGGGATCCCAGGGGTGCTGGTACTACCTGGGTGGTAGGGAACACTGTAGCCATCTGTGTGCCAGGCGAAACTGTAACCATTTGTGTGCCAGGAGATACTGTAGCGAAGTGGGTGTCAGGCGATACTGTATCGAAGTGGGTGCCAGGCGATACTGTATCGAAGTGGGTGCCAGGCGATACTGTAGCCATTTGTGTGCCAGGCAATCCTGTAGCCAAGTGTATGCCTGGCAATACTGTAGCGAAGTGGGTGCCAGTCGATGCTGTGGCCATTTGTGTGCCAGTCGATGCTGTGGCCATTTGTGTGCCAGTCGATACTGTAGCCATTTGTGTGCCAGTCGATACTGTAGCCAAGTTTGTGCCAGTCGATACTGTAACCATTTGTGTGCCAGGAGATACTGTAACCATTTGTGTGCCAGGAGATACTGTAGCCAAGTTTGTGCCAGTCGATGCTGCAGACGAGTGGGTGCCAGTCGATACTGTAGCCATTTGGGTGCCAGGCGATACTGTATCGAAG